>NW_027210824.1:442500-572661 GCF_029030835.1 Brachyistius frenatus | reverse complement strand
GACTCTGGAGGATATCCTGGCACAAAGGCTGGGCATGCCCATAAGTCTGTTTGATGGCCACTGTCAGAAATAAAGGGCTTCAGCTCCTTGTTAAAATCAAATGTTAATTGTTCTGACTGCTGTCACCAAGTACAGCAGAACACTTAACCAGAGTTTCTCCCCATCCCTAGAAACTTACAGTCACTTCATTATATTGTGGTTATATAAAAGTATTTTTTGCAGGGATTGATCTTGTAAAATCAACATTTCCCTCTTGTTAATTTCATATTTTAACATATTCATTAACTGTGTGACTTTTCAATAAAACACAATGAAGTATGTAAAAAGAGGAGCCTGCTTTTGATTTTATATGTTCATTTCATGTTGGTTGAACCAGTAAGCAAACTGACTAAATACCAAGCTATTACTGATAACACAGAAATGTACAATATACTACAGTATCATTCATAATACTTGATTTGCACAGTATAAACAAAATTGAACAACTTCAAATAAAAATAATTATCTGACAGTGATTGAATTTTGCTCCTTATACCACCACATTAAATGCACACCTTATTAATCAGTTTATTGTACTGAAGAACACTTCGGTGAGGCTATAGTACTTTGTAAACCATGTATTTGGATTTTATTATTTATATTTATCATTTATATGAGTAAAGGTTTGCCAAATAAGTCCATATATATATAATATTTACAGAATTTCCTATTGCCAACACAGGGACACTATACAGCTAAAATGCTGCAGGATGCCTCAAACTATCTCTTGACAAGAGAAAATAGATAATACCATCAACTGTTTACATTCAATTTAGTGTATAAACTGTATTCTTTCATACACTAAACAAATGTAATGTGTTCAAATTGTGCAAGATTATAGTTGCATAAGTATCAGTGAAAGTGATGAAAATAGAGCAAAGCACTTTCACTGATAAAAACAACTTCTCTCAGTGGATGAATTGGCAAATTAATTTGGTTGATAACATCACAATGGACAACCCTTACCTGGCTGATGTTTTGCGCGTTGCGTTCAGGCTTCAGGCTGTTCCTCCGCCTGCAGAACAATAATCCCTTTTTTAATTTTTCCACAAAACATAAATGTCCACTTTCCAGCGGTCAATCAAGACACAATTTACTGCACGACCCTTTAATATTATGCAGGGTATAACATACAAACTTTGGCGCTCGAGCTGTCAAAAACACTTCCGGTTTCAAACACCTTACAACAACCTTGACCTCCCTGCCTATGTACCTCCCTCAGCTCTAAATATGAAAACAGCGACACCCAGAGTACACCCAATGAATAACAATACAATTCTGGTTATTGCAGGAACGTATTGACTCCCATAAATAAAATAGAAAATGTTTTTAGAGGTGCTTCACAATATGCAGTAAAATCATCAGTTTTGACAAACAAAACAAGCAAAACAACTGGAACTGAGGGTTTTCCCTGCAAACAGATTGAGCACATAAAGTTAAAAAAAAAAGCCACAGACTTGCTATAAAAAGACAGCAGAGAAATAATAGAAGTGTAAAGCCATATGGAGGTTTTACATGTCAGAAAATCTCTGGTTCAGGGGGAAGTTTGTGTGAAAGCAGGAGTATTTCCACAGTTTTTCTTATTTCCTTCATTCTGGTCTGGTCATCTGCTTTTTCTGTTTTAATTTTGTGGTCAGTTCAGACCAGACACTTCTACCTGCCCTGACCTCCCACCTCATGCATCCCTTTGCTCACCTGCTCTCAGTCTGCCCTTCGTCCCTCAGTATGCTGAATTGTCATATTGCACAATCTCTTTCCTGGTTTTGCCTGCTCCCTCTGCTTTGTTAACCTGTCCGGTTCCTTTCACCCCTGGAAGACAACTCTCTGAACCAGAGTATATTTTCTTCTACTTCTACGCAGTATTTTTCATGTCTTTTATGTCCTCTAATCTGAGCAGTGACAGAATACCAGATCAAACAGGAACCAGAGCAAGATAGAGAGAGAACCAAAGACAGCAGGTTAATTGATGTAACCATTAAGCATGTTTGCTTAATGGTTACATCAATTATCAAATGTTTGCAAATGCACATGTGAGGAAGCATTTAACAGCTGCTGGAGATGGTTTAGGACTGTGATAATCAAAATCACTGTCTGCATCTCACTGCATTCCATACACAGCTCTATATCACTCAATCTAATCGTTTTGCTTTTATTTTATCGCTAGTTTAGGTGACGTAGTGAATTTTCCTTACTTACTTTTACTGTGTTCATGAAAAGAAAAGAAAATTTTAATTGTTACTTTTGTTATTCTTGTAGTCATGCAACCATTTGCCTTTTATTCATGCAACATCAGCAGGCATTTTATGTTTGTTTTCTTACCCCACAGTTAGCTATGATTTGCATTATAAGATTACAGGGAAATAATGCTCATGAAAGCGGCAAACAAACAGGGCACTAAGTTAAGATGGTGATATCACAAGTGAGCATCACTTTTTCTTTTGTAGGTTCACTGTAAATGAGATCAAATGTGTTATCTTTGTAGGTTTAACTGTCTAAGTAAAGTCTAAAATATTCAAATCCTTACATAAATCCCACCTAGCCATAACCTCAAACTTGATTTTCATCCTAAAATGTAATGACCTACATCATGAGTACTGATGCTCTGTAGTGCAGGATGTTTCAAAGAAATATGTGTTACTCTTGGACTATACTGTCTGCATGGAATTTGGAGAGGTTGTCAACTTTTCTCACACTGCCTTAATTTCTCCTACAATAAAACAAAATCAGAGCTATCAGTGTAATGTAATACCAGCCAATATGGCAGTGCAACAAAACCCAATGTTGTACCACGTTTCCACCATGAATCAATACCAACACTCTTGTTCTCTGAAATAACTCAGTCCTTCAAATCAACCCGTGCCACTTATAAAGCACAGGTAAACATGAAAACACTGCGTGATGTGTAAGAGCAGCTGTTTCTCTTACCTGTACACAAGACAGTGTGAGTTTGTCAACATAGTCTTTATTTAGTATTTCTATGAATTTCTCCATGGAAATCTTTAAAAAAAAATACCATCAAGTGTCTTCACATAATTGGGTTTATTTGGATTTGAGACTGAATTGAATAGGGTAGACCACTATCATTTCAATTGGATTTTGTTTCCAAACTCATTAAATCTACTGGATATACATTTTTCTACAATTCTTCCTTGTGCAGCATCAGAAATGCAGTACATTTTCCTGCTGAAGAGATGTGATGTATTTGTGTACTGTAGCATAAGCAAACATGAAAACTTTCAGATCTGACCTTTCTCAATCTGTGACACGATCATTCCCCAAATTAGCAGCAGTGGAAAGAAATCATCCCAATGTTGGGATAGTAAATCTTGGAAAAGGATCTCCGGCTGGAACCCAGATTTCAGGGCCTCTTTGTGAGGCAGATGTCCTTGAAGACCCTCGAGGAAATCCTGCAACAAAGGCTGGTCATGAAAAACAATCAGTCAGTTTGACGCAAATAAGAGTGACGAGCTTCATTTCTTTGTTTAAATCAAGTTAACTTACTGGTAAACACACAAGTGCGGCACAGGGTTTTAATCCCTTAATAAATGTTTAATTAAAATGTGTCATGATGGTGGGAAATGAATATTTATTATGAATATGAACTAGCAAATTAATATTTCTTCTCTGATTAATGTCGTCTTGCAACTTGTAATTTTCCAATAAAGCCAAGACTGAAATGGGGGGAAAAGCCTTGTGATGAATTGAAATGTTTATTTCTTAACAACGTGACCAAAGCACAAACATACAAAATACCAAACTGTTAATTATCCTGTCTGAGAAAAGAACAAGGCCATCAACTTCAACATGAGTTAATTATAATAAAAAGATAAAAATGTACAATTTATTCCTTATCATAAATAAGTCCAGGCTTTCTACATACATACAAATGATAATACCTTCCGTTCAAATGGCTGTAATTGATATTATTTTTCCTCTTATGCAGAAACACCAATTAACAACCTGTCAAATCTGGAAATTTGCCTTCTTTGTTTCCTCGACAACAATCCTCCACACGTGTATGTGCTTCTTTTTTTTTGTGAAGGTAATCACTGAGAATAACATAAGGATGTACCAGTCACATTCATCAGCTAAATTCTACCACAATCAATTAGAAACCAGCTCTTTTCTTTCCAGTTCTATCAGAGTTTTTAAGGTGGAGGCTCTAGAAACACTGGTGGTTCTTCAGTTGCTCCACATCACTGAAGCCCTTTCCACAGTTGGAGCACTGGAGCGCTGCCTTTTCACTGTTATGTATGAGTTGGTGTCTCTTTAAGTACTCCACACGACTGAAGCGTTTCCCACATGCTTCGCAGCCGTACGGACGTTCGCCCGTGTGGATCCGCTGGTGCCGCTCCAAGTTGCCCAGACGACTAAAGCTGCGTCCGCACTGCGAGCAACGGTGAGGCCTCTCGCCTGTGTGCACCAGCTGATGACGTTCCAGCGAGCGCGAGTGCGTGAAGCGCTTCCCGCAGATCTCGCAGCAGTGCGGCCGCTCGGCTGCGCAGGCACACTCGTGGTTCTTGAGAGCCCAGGCGTGGCTGAACGTGTTGCCGCAGTGGGCACAGGGGAAAACATTGTCCTCTGATCCGCTGCTCTGTGGGTGGGCGCCTCCTAGCGGACAGGGGTGCTCCTCCAGCTCGGCGTCTGAGGTGAAGCCTCCTCCGCACTGTGGGCAAAAGTGGAGCAGGTCCGCGCCGCCCTCCTCTTCCCCAACGCTCTCCCCGACACTCCCTGGAGCGGATAGGTGGGACAGGTGCTCCGATTCTCCCTGTTCCATCGCATCCTCTCCGTGCATGACCGCGGCCGAGTCGCCCTCTCTCAGCTTCTTTGACCAGGCTAACCTCAGCTCCACTCCCCCGACCGCTCCAGTCCTCACGCCATCCTTCACCCTGCCTGGCCCTATCTCGTCCTCTCTCTGCAGAGTCGGTGGCTGAGGCTCCAGCTCTTCATCCTGCTCCATTCCATCAAGACCGATGTACTTCGGGGCCAAGCTGATCTCGCCCCCTTGCGCTACCTCCGAGTTGGGGCTGACGGGTTGAGAGGTCGTCATGGCAGCCTGCTCGCGGCCTCTCTCAGCTCTTAGCGCAGACTCCAGACCCCTCAGCTCATCCATGGTCATCCCCCCCTCCGACACTTCTGCTGAGCCCACCTCCCAGTCCTCCTCTTCTCTCTCTCCTGGATGAATAGACGAGGGATGATCTGACAGGTCTCCTGCGTAGAAACATGAGGAGGAGGAGGAGAAGAGAGTGAGAGAGCTGGTGTGAGCAATAATTTCCTCTTTCTTTCAAACCATTGGTCTCTGAACATTTCTCTAACTTGCCCTGCCTCAAACAGTGAGTCCTGGGCTCAGTACCTTCACTTTGGGCTCTGGAGCCAGAGTGGAGGTTCTGGTTGGGCGGATCCATCTTCAAAGCCTCCTTGATTAGCCGGAGAGAAGCAGGTTGATAGCCCTCTGTTTGAGAAAACTGCAGACAGGAGCACAGAGAGTCAGGGGACAAAACAGCTGAGGCCAGGTCACATGTGGTATTCACAGGCAAAATTCATTTCATGATTACAATGCACCTTAAAACAAAGCTAAATGATTGATTATATTTCCTTAAAGCCATTTTTAAGCAATCAAACCACCTTGAAAGACTTCACAGTGAGGGCTGTAACACATTCTGCATGTTTCAATATTTAAATCCACAAGAGAAGGGAGGAGTGGATCTGTGCCCCGTCGCTTTGTTTTGTGCTGGAATAGCAAAAAGCATTTCACCTCTACCAGTAGTATTTCTCCCTAAAAGCTTGCTGTACTTGAGATGTGAAGAGCCCTTCTCAATGGGCTGCTCTGGAAGCTAAATATCAAATCAATAGCCTTCTCTTCATCCACTACATCTCTGCAGTGATTTGATGGCTGAAAACTATCTCCGTCTCTCTGTATTTTCTGTCTTTCTGTCTCCTTCCCCTCTCAGTTGATATGATGCTGCTGAGCAGAGCAGAGATGCTGTGCCACTTTCTCCTCCTACTCCTCCTCTGAGAAAGCCCGTCTCCCTCACCTCCTCTTTGATGTTGGCCGTCTCCTCCCCCTCACCGCTGAGGCTGCCCTCCCCTTCCTCGTCCTCCACCATTTCTCCCTCGTCTTCTTCATCCCGCGGGAACTGGATGAGGTACATCTCTCTGGCCTCCTTCCCCCCTCTTCCTCCTGCTCCTGCTACCATCCCCACGGCTCCTCCACTTCCTCCTCCTCCTCCCCCACCACCACCACCACCGCCGCCGCCACCGCTGCCGCCGCCACCTCCTCCTTCCTCCCACACACCTCCGGGCCAGCCTTTGCCATAGGCTGCTGCAGGGCCCTTTTTTGACTTGCCTCCTGTGGAGAGGGAAGGGTGATGGAGGAACGGTGGGAGGGAAGTGAGAGAGGAAAGAGAAAAGTGAGGACAGGGAGACAGGAAGGAGAGTGAGTGAAATATGAGGGGGAGAGAGATAAGTGGGAGGAGATGATTGGAAGGCCAGGAGAGAGAGAGATGAAGGAGAGAAGAGAGTGGAGAAGTACGAGGTGAGGAGGAGGAGGATGATGAGGGGAGAGACAGAGTGGAGCAAGAGCAGGTTGGGGGAAAAGGAGAGAGTGGAGGGAGCAGAGGGAGAAGGAGAGAGCATGATAAACGAGTGAGGAGAGGGGGGGTGTAGAAGGACAGACGAGAGCGGGAAGGAGACAAAAAACACGTGACAGGGAGGAGAAGAGTGAGAGAGCACAGAAGAGCGGAAGAAGTGGAGATGGTGGGGGTCACGAGGGAGGAAGAGGAGTAGGAGGAGGAGAGGGAGGACATGTTGAAGGAGAGAAAGATGGGTGGAGGATGCAGAGGCGAAAAGAGGGGGGGAGAGAGAGAGAGAGAGAGAGAGAGAGAGAGAGAGAAGTGGAAGTGGAGAGGGAGCATGTAATTATGGAGTGTGTGGCGGTGGAGAGGAGCGGGGGAGGACAGGAGGCGGGGGAGTGTGTGTGCAACGTGATGAAGGAGAGAGCAGAGCAGGAGGAGGTGGGGGCAGGGAGGAAGAGGAGGAGGGGAGGAGGAGAGGGCGTGAAGGAGAGAGCAGAGCAGGAGGAGGTGGGGGCAGGGAGAAAGAGGAAGAGGAAAAGGAGGAGGAGGAGAGGGCGTGAAGGAGAGAGGAGCGGGAAGGGGAGGAGGCAGAGTTGGAGAGAGGCAGAGAGAAGAAGTGAAGGAGGTGGGGGAGGGAGAGGAGCAAGGCAGGAAGGGAGGGAGGGAGAGAAGCACAGAGGAGTGGGAGGGACAGAATGCAGTGGAGAGAGAGAGGAGAGGGGGAGGTGAAGGACAGAGGGAGCGATCATGGAGAGGAGGCGGAGGAGGAAGGGGGGGGAGGGAGGAGGGAGAGGAAGGAGGGAGGGAGAGATCAGCTCTTGCCAGATGGTTTCCAACAAAACAAGTGCGTCTTTGCATGAGCCATGGCTGCACAGCAAACACACAACATACTGATATAAACAGGATATGTGGATATGGTGCCATTTAATTGATATGGCACACAAAGTAAAGATGATGTACGCAGAAGGAAGAGCTATGTTCAAGTCATCCCTAAGACAAGAATACTCACGGGCCATGTCAACTTTTCGTTTGTGCCGCCCCCCAGTCTCCTCCTCGGCCCCCGACAGCCCGGCGTTGCGGCGGTTTGCCGCCCAGCCCATCCCGTACTTGCGCTCGGTCTTCAGCTTGCTCTCGGTGTGCCTGAGCCGCAGTTTGAGCGCCTCGTTCTCCTTCCTGTTGAGGGACAGCTCCACCAGGTAGTCGTTGACCGTTTCCTGGAAGAGTTTGGTGATCTCGCAGACCGAAGCACGAATCAGACTGTCCATGACAGCCGTGAGGTGCGTCTCAAACGCGGTCACCGATTGCTCCATCATCTCGCCCGCGGGGTTGGATGACCTGACGATGGTAAAAAAAAAAATATATATATATATAAATAAAAAAAAATCAAGCCTTATCAAAAAACGATCAAGCCACCATGATCGGGATTACATTTCACACTGCGGTCACAAAAGTTTCACACAGTCTAACCTATTCGATATCCACAGTGTGTATCCACGATCAATATCACAAATCTCAGTTAACTTTACCGCCAAGCTTGATGTTGTAAAATATTAATAATATGGACAGTAAAGAGTGACAGGGCTCGTTGACTCCTCTCCGTGCCATTACGGACACTACACCTCTTTTACAATCTAATTAAAACACATCTCCGGTTTATTTGGACAGCGCAGCAAGCCGTATTGCAGTTTGATAAATGCCAAAATAAGCGACGTGCGTCAGGTTAGCTTGTTAGTGAACTTGTAACGCTATCGGTGAAGCTGATAAACATGGAGAAGGAGAAGGAGAAGGAGAAGGAGAAGGAGAAGGAGAAGGAGAAGGAGAAGGAGAAGGAGAAGGAGAGCAAGCGAGCAGCGAGCTCTCCGTAAAAGGATACAAAGTGCTAGCAGCCCGGCTAATTTAGCTTTGTATACGCACCGTTTGTGAGGTGTAATCCAGAGGAGTCACTTCGGGGCGTAAAACGACGACACGCGGTGAACGATTCACGGATCACGGAGGAGTTTGGTGGCCGGTTGGGAGCAAAGAGACGCGGCGACAAAGGAAAGCGCCATCCAACTTCTGCCGTCTCTCTCGCTCGCCGCTACTGTTTTCCTTCTCGCCTCCTTTCAGCAGTGCTTGCTGCTTGTGATGCTTGAGTAGACTGCGCATGCGTGGTACCGTAATCACCCTATTCGCAAAAAGCCGCACCCTGGAAAAAAACTCGGGTTTTACACTAATCCTTTTAACGTAATGTGATGTAAACAGCGGAGGTGGCAGTTGTTTGAATTATATAAGGAAAACAAATAACACCAAAAACTAAGCCTCAACTTGGTTGGAGTTGCGTATAGCGTGTGGCGCTCTCGAGCCGTCCTCCAGGATGATTGGGGCGCTGTGGTTCATTTCGATCACACGATACAACTGAGGGGGGGAAGAAAAAAAAAAAAGCCCCTTCTTCCGTCTGTTGGCTGAATTATAGAACTATCTGCAGATTGTGGAGAAGAGACGTAAGAGTGCAATCATGCCGATGTTTGTGGTGAACACCAACGTGGCCAAAAACGAAGTACCGGTGGCTCTGCTGTCTGAGGCCACGGAGGAGCTGGCCAAGACTATGGGCAAACCTGCACGGGTAGGCCAGGCCAACAGTGCGCTTATTCCTGCACATTATAACTCAAGTGCTACCTTTATTCTCCTCTATATGTATCATCTTTATAGATCTAACTTCAGTGCAGAGTGCGAAACGACCAGTGCACGGGGCATGATTTAATTAATGCGCAGTTTAAAGTAGATGACATGCCTCTCTGTGGTGGGATGTAACCGAGGTACATTTACTCAAGTACTATTCTCAAGTACTGATTTGGGGCATTTGTACTTTACTCCAGTATGTCTATTTAATGCAGCTTTATATTTATACTCCACTAAATCTCAGAGGCTAATCTTGTACTTTTTACTCCACTACATTTGTCTGACAGCTTTAGTTACTTTCAAGATTACAGTGTTTCATACCACTTTCAGTGAAAACCATACATCTCCCAACTTGGTGATTTTGAATTAGAATTTTTCTGATCAACTGAATGATTAAATGTTCCTGAATAGAATGAGAAAATTCTCCTACTTTTTAACAGACTTTTTAATTTATTTTAGTAAGGTTTTGAATGCAGGACTTGAACTTGTACTGGAGTATTTTCAGTGTGGTATTAGTAGTGTACTTTTACTTTAGTAAAAGACCTGAATACTTCTCTCTCTCTCGCTCTCCACTGAATGAACACCTTGTTCCGTGCGTGGTCTTGTGTAATTTTGCAAACACAGTTTTTTTTTTTTTTTTTTTTTGTAGACCGTCAGTACTGGTGAATGATTGATCAAGGAAATCTTCTACATGGTCAAAGAACTGACTAAAACAACATATTTCCAGAAAGTTCAAACTCAGGCCTAGCTGTAATATTATTTGTGCATTTATGGTTCGCACCAGTGATTTTCCCAGATTTAATGAAAATGGGCATTCATATTCAACACATAAAGAACTAGACTGCGCATCATGTTTAATATGTTGGGTTTAGTTGTTGTTAAACGATAAGCATTTTTATGATTGATCATGTTTGAAAGCAAATTCCCTTTTTGAGTCTTTTTTTTAGGATAAAAAGGTAAAAATACATTAAAATATATTAAAGGGGTAAAGTTAAACAGATATAATTGATCATGACAAAATTGTAAAGATATTTATTCAATACTTTTTTTGGAAGGACTTGCAGTGGAGACATTTTTATTCATGACTTCGTTATTTAAAAAAAAAAAAAATCTTCACTGGACTGTGTATTTAATATGTGCCCACCTTTTCACAAGGCAAAGCTATGGCTGGTCTGTGTTAATCTACCCAGTTGGACCTGACTGACAGTTTTGTCCCTCTGTCTTGCATATACCAGTACATTGCTGTGCACATAAACCCTGACCAAATGATGATGTTTGGAGGAAAGGGAGACCCCTGTGCACTCTGCTCCCTCCACAGCATTGGCAAGATCAGCGGTGCTGACAACAAGCAATACTCTAAACTCCTGTGTGGACTGCTCAACAAACATCTGGGCATCTCAGCTGACAGGTAGCACATACACACACATCAACCAGCGCATTCACTGTACATGCAGTAATTTGAAAAGTAAAGGCAACATGGTGACAGAAACACAAAGAAACTCCTGTATCTTGCATAACTGCTCGCTGTACATGTCCGCTCTCATTAACCTATTTCTCCTGGTGTCTATTTCAGGATTTATATTAACTTTACAGACATGGATGCAGCCAATGTGGCCTGGAACAACACTACGTTCGGCTGAGATGGAGGTCAACGCACTGAAATAGAAGATCATTCCATTTTTTTCCCTTTACGTTCGAGCTTTGTTAAAACTAATGAAATGAAGAAGCGAAGGCACTCGGTAATCCACTGGTCAGAATATTGTATGACTATCCTAAAAGCACTTAGATGGACCCTTTAGCGTTGCACTGATCCTTTCCCAATATGCAATAAAGAAAATCCTGTAGACCATAAATTTGTTTTCCTTGGTTGTCTAGACTTGCATTGTTAATTAAACAGTAGAAATAACAGTTTTATGATGTGGACTTGCAGAAGTGTAACTAATAACATTGACTGGCCCCTCAGAAAGGAGAAATTCTTACTTGTCATTGCAGGAAAAGCAGTGGGGTGATTAATAACATGTCTCTGCTCTATTTAAGTGTCCCATTAGGCCACAGCAATATAACAGGGACCAACGCCCTGAAGCAGTCATTCATTTTTTATTTTTTATTTACTCGGATGCTTTTTCTTCCACTGCCTTGTAAAAATGTCTTGAATGAAAAAGTGCTACTGAGACTGACGGATTTGTTCAGCTCCAGTCAGCAAACTCGTTGAGCTTTTGAATAATCTCTGATGGAAAAGCTTTCTTTTCAGCCTAAAATGATCTGAATTGTGTGGATAGTACAGGAGAATTATTACGACTTCATGGTGACGATTGAGTGAAAGAACAGTATTAATTTATTGACAATACAGCTTTCTTGAAACTATCAACTTCCCAACTGAGTATGTATCAACCTTTGCCTGATCGCATTGAGCTCAGTGTGTGCTGACACTTCAAGGTTAATTAATATAGTCAGAGATTAACTTTAATACTCCAATTTATTTGCATTGCTGATTTCTTTCTATCTGAGAGAAGGTCAGGTATTTTTTTTTCAATATACTGCTGGCTAAGGCTGGGATGAGGGCCATAGATTATGTTTTTTGGTTTCAGTGACTTTATTTACCACATCCTCACTTTTTTAGGATGTAGGAAAGTGCTTAGGCCTTTGTACTAAGGTCATGTTAGAAAGATAATATCCAAAGCTGCAGCTACACTATAACGTTTCAGTCGAATTGCTTTTATCAAAGGATACAACGTGAATCACTCACTTCTCATCAATACATCACACATAATTTTAATGTGACGTAAATCAGTTCAGATATAGTGACTAGCACGCAATCTGTTGCACACATCATTTATGTAATCTTCTTTTAAACAACAAATATAACATACCATGTAAATGTAATGTGTCTACATTGTAACATTTTATGTCCATCTGATCCCAGATCATAATATCTGTGCCAAAAAGAGCACCTTTTGTCTGTTAATTCATTGACACAATTAAAGAAGCAAAACTATACAAACAGGTTTATCCTACCTATAGTGTATTTGTTTGCATGTTATTCCAATAGAACACATGTCTTTGCTTTCAAGTCATCTACTAAAGTTTTGAAATCTTAATTATTATTAATTGAATAAAGAAATGATCCACAGTGAGCTGGCCTGTAGTAAAATTGACAAGCATTTTGCACTACAGGATGTCAAAGCACAGGAAAAAATAGAAGTCCTCTAAACATACTTTGCTGTCACATCTGTCACTGTGTGTTCACTTGAAGATCACAAATATATCTGCCTAATTTACAAGCTTGTCAGAATTTGAATCCTTAGCAATAGTTATGAACGATTGACAGATTTGTTTTCTTTGTGTAGACAGCACCACCTCATTTTCAGTTTAAATGCTGATGGTTGGGTTTTGGATGAATTTTAACAGACCTGCTGAAAAATGTATAGCTCAAACCTTCATACACGAAGATACATTATGGCATTTGAAAGTCTCTCAAAGAAATCAATTAAAACTAAGGTTGTTCCTACATTTTTAAACCCGTGAAGTGATGTTTAGGTTTCACCTTGATCTCGTGTTTTTTTGTGTTAGTTTTTAAAATTGTCATCCATTGTTTGTTTTCATTTGTTTGTGCAATTATTACATGTGTTAACACAGTCAGTATACAGTTAATGGCCACTTGAATACGATTTTCTAACAGCGTAAACGTCATCACAAAGTGCGAAGCGCGGGAAAAGTACAGTTAAACTGGGTCCCATTTATTTTCAATGTTACTTCACCGATGTGCACTCTAACCTCCACTTAAAGTAACATTAAAGGACCTGACAGAAATGCAACCGACCTCACATCCAGTTACAAAAGCCCAGGTCAGTTTCTTTACAGTATTTTGTACGTAGTAGAGCCAAGGCATGGTCGCTGCGTGCAGTCGCGTTTTTTGGTTGGTATGGTAACCGTCATGCGGGGTTAGCCAACAAAGCAGATGGGAAAGGAAAACGTCGCGAAGGGAAAAATGGTTCCTCATTTCAACTACAATTTTATAGTCACATTTAATTTTCAATAATAGCTTTTGCAAACATTTTTTTTGCGATTTAATGAACATATGTAGAATAATTTGTAGTATCAGTAATGAAGTTACATTGCGGGTCGGTGAAAGATGACGTACAAATGACGTACCCATTTCCTTCCTCTTGGTTCTCTTTAGTAAAAATGGCGGACGAGTATTTTGGGTATTCATACATCGGCTGACGAACAATAAGCATATTAACTAATTACACACCAGACATGGTGGAGCGTTTTACTACTCATGTGATGTTTTGGATTCCAGACGAAGTTCGGTACGTTAAGCATCAAAGGTCAGTATTTTTGCCCAAATGTCGCCGCCATGTGCACATTAGCTTCAGTTAAATGTTTAAACTGCCTCATACTTTTGAGCTTTTTTTGTTTGTTTGTATCGTTGCAGTAACTTTTTTTGTGTGTTTAAAATAACGTACTGTGTGTGCGTCAGTGACTGAATTTGTGCCCTGGTGTTCTTTCATCGAAAGCAGAATCGGTTTAGTCAGTCAGCAACTTGTCCAACAGCAGTCATCGGTGAAGCGGTTTAATTCACACAAACTGCATTTAGATCCCTTTCTCAAGTAAAAGTACCAATTCCACGTTGTGAAAATGCTCAACCACAAGTAAAAGTCGAGTCTTTTACTTTCCTGTGAGAACCACGTGTCTCTAAAAAGCTAACAAGCTCAGAAAACGACTTTTCCAGCTTTGTAGTAATGCATCTTACTGCTCATCCAAGTAGGTTTTTGAATAGTTTATTCAGCTTAAAAGTGGGATGATTTTCTAAACCCATCAATTAGGGTGCACGGTGAATTATACAAAAGTAGCAATCTGGATTCAAGCCTGTGTTTGATTTAATTTCTAAATTACAACGATTCTGCTGCACTTTAATTCGGGCCATCAACTGCTGTCACCATGGAGCAATAAATACATAAACCTCTGTAAAAACAACAAACAGAAAAGTGCTTGCTCAACTGTTGTGTTTGATAATTGAGGACAAAAGACTAAAGTTAATTGTTTTTATGTTCATTGCCAGAGTCATAAAATAGTTACATTTAAGATACAAAAGTTTCCTTTCTGTTATCCAAAGTTGATGTGCCGATCCTATATCGGGCACCATCATATTTTGAGCTGCGTTTTCTTCTGTACCAGGTAAACAAGTCAAATAAACGTTAATATATTAAAAAAAATTGTGACTGAGGATCATGACTTCAATTCTAAGCAAAAAAAAAAAATCATGATTCTCATTTAATCCAAAATCGTGCAGTATTACACAAAGAAAAATGTAAACCCTCAGATTAAGAAAATGATGGTTTGCACGCAAATGTCTTAAATACTATAATCTCTATCTGGGGGCTTTATGCTGGAAGGCATTGTTGTGGATGAATGGGGAGGGGGATTACAGGGGTTCAGAGAACTATTCCCCAAATATACACCCTGCTCAAGTGATACTTTTTAAATAATACCTTGCTTACACTAACCTAGTTCCTTTTCTCTCTATTTAGGGGGTAAGAAACACTACAGCATCACACAAGACTTTTCATCTCGGACATCACTTCGCTACTACTTTCAACCATCTGCAAAGATGTCTGACCATTTGACGAGAGTGGTCAGGGCCCAGCTGAACACAACTATGGACTCCATCATGAGGAGAGCTGTGTTTGAAGTCATGAAGATTTTTGAAAATGCCCTATATGACCATCAAGTGGAGCTGGCGCAGAAGGGAGAAGAGGTTGCGCAGCTGAAAATAAAGCTGCAGACAGCAGAACTAAAGCTGAAAGACCGTGTGTGTGGAGGTCAGAGTGAAGCAGAGATGAATCAAATTCAGATCAATCCAAGGCAAAGAGAGCCTGAAGCTGTTATGGAGGCTTCATCACAAACCTCTAAAATTCCTGAGATTGATTTTGAAGGTACAACATTTAAATGTGCTTAATTACTTGACTAAATATAATGCTTTCCAGACCCTTTTTCCAATGATGGTGTGCAACCAGAAGGATGAAAGTACTGTGTTTAGAGGGTGAATGATACAGATATTAAAGATTAACTCAGAAATTCAGTCATGACAAGTCGTTTTAATGAAATGTAACTCCATCCTCAAGGTTCAAGAAAACTAAAGTGCTGAATTTCAGTCAAAGTAACGAGTATCTGTTCCCAGTTTACGTTAAGATAGCAATGACAAAGTCTGAAAGTGTGTGCTCATGAATATGAACATCAGTCTGTTAAGAGTCCCAAAGCTGCAGGGCTTACATATGAAGGTAAATCATGTTTGTGAATGGGTTTTTGCAGTACCTGATGACTGGTGTGCTCCCCTGGGCTGCGAGACTGTGACCAAGCAAGAAGATGATGCGTGTCCCAGTGTTAGGTTGCGCCCATTGTCCATTCCTCTGTGGCACATTCCAATCCTCAAGCACGAGGTATGAAAGTCGAGGGGTGACGGCATTATAATCACCTAATCACTACCTATCAAAGTAGTGATTAAAGCCTGATCATTTATTTTGGAAGAAAATGAGCCAGATGAGGTGTTTTGAGGGGCATTTATGTTTCAAAAGGCGCAATGTCACTGTCGGAGACTGAAAAGGACACCTCAGGTCAGGGGTGCAACAAAGTGTTGTTTTGTTTTTAAGACTTAATTCGTTCCACATGGTGAGGCAGTCGACATCAAATTCAAGTGTGATGTTCTGAGCTGTCGGAGGGAAAACATTTGCTGAAAACATCCTGAACTGCAATGCGATGGCATTTGGTTTTTCCCAACATGACAGCAAGCCCGCTCACAGTGTGTTGAAAATGTGCAAGTTTTTCCACCCACAACAACACAAGTTATCACTCCTCACCACCCTCTACTCACAAAATTTGGCTTCATATGTATGACACTCTGGATACATCACTGTATAAAGCAGAGATTGTACCTCAGCCCTTGGGGGGAAAAAATATATCTTGGGAGTAGATGTAGTAGGCTGAAAATATTACGCATGTTGAATTCAACTGAACACCTCATCGTGACCATATGGTTGTGTATCCATTTCAACGCATTTAGACAAAAATGAATGTAAGTTAGTGAACGTGCAGAGACTTTATCTCACTACTTGCTGCTTATGCAGACACAGCTCTGCACGTATGTTTTCTTTTTTTACTTTTCCCCGTTAATAATTTAAGCGATAATCAGTAATGTCCTTATTTTAGGTGATTAACCTCGACAGTGACCTCCACTGGAAAACCAGGGATGCAACGAGATCCACAAGTGAGTTTTCTTCTTAAACAATTCTTCCCTTCATTGTTTTCTGCTGTAAATAATTATTGTTTGATTATAAGGGTTGCTTTTCTTGTATTTATATTTTATATTCCATGTAGTTTTATGGCTTAGACTTGTTTATTTATGCTTAATAATGTTGGCAGCTCAATATAAACACAAATTTGACCAATTTTATCAATAGTAAAAACCTAGGACGCTGATGATTAGGAAGTATTCATTTGAGGACATTAGGACTTAAATCGTCCATGCAAAGCGAAGGTGTAGATGTAAGGAAACAGCCATGGAAGATTTAAAAAGAAACTAATTGTTTTTAAAAGTATAAATAGTTTTTGCGCGTGGTACAAATGAGTCTACATTTTATTTCTTATTCTCATCTGATCCATTTTCAGGGCATTTTTCCTTGTCGAGAGCAGAACGAATGCTGAATGTAATAATAGGAGACAACTGATGTGGAGGATTTATCTGATTGTGACGCTGTTGATCCTGATGTGGAACAACTAAGTGGTGAAGATTGAATCTGATCAGCAGAGCAGTGATGATGGTGATGATAGTGACACAGTTTCGTCCACATGCATGTAAACCTGATGACAGTCACCGGGTGCAGAGATCCAGAGGACGTGTGCGTAAACGTCGGCGCGGTAAAAGTGATGACTAAGATGGTGAGCCAGGAGCTAGTGGACACGGTGAACAAACAATATGTGACTTGTCACAGGACCAAGTATTTTATGCGAGTATAACTTCCAGATGGGTGAGGTGGAGTTCGTAGACAGGGTGATGGGTTCCTACCGAATAGGCGTCCGGACAAAGAAGTGGACAGTTCGGATGCTGATGACTTTCATTGTGTTATGCAGTGAAATTAACCCGTTGTCCTCATGTGACATTAGTTCTTTTCAAAAACGATCTGCTGTTTAAAGACAATGCTTATTTGATATACGTATTAGGTCCTACTAATCCCAAATAGCTCGGAGAACTAAAAATGCATACAAAATCAAAGCTCTGGTGTCAGCAGGTTTCAGCCACCACCGTTCACATGCTTAATAACATCTTGTGGAAGTACAGTGCAAATTTGAGAAAATGCATAGAACTGCTCCTCAGAATGAATGCAGGATATGCAGAGTAGTCATCATGCATCTGCTGTTCAAAGATGGTCAGCGTTGTCACTAAGACACTGATTGTGAAAACGTGTTGCATTGAAGCATATTGAATATAATCTTTGAATATCCCGATAACGTTGTATATTACATGTGACACTAAGGCCTTTTTCAACCAAGCCAATAATAAAGAGGCCCATGCTTTACTACTGTTGACTCTCACACAAAGGATTGGCCCATCTTGGAAAAAAAAGAACTTTTGCTTCAGCGTTTACCTCCAAGTCAGTAAATCTCAACCGGGGCGTCACTATGAACTTTAATCTGAAACAGTCAGTTCATTTGTTTGTGCAACAGTATCGTGTCTAACTAAACACCTATCGGCAGTTTTGTGAGCTACCACGTGGAGCAAATATGAAGTGATGGGGGAAACCAAACTGTTTATTCGGGAGGGTCTTGACTCTGTGAAAAATGTTGAGAACAATTGCTCTCACTAACCTGTGGAAACTTAGAGAAGGAAAATATACAATTGCATTCATGTCACCAGTTTAATTGTTTGCATTGTTTTTCCTTTCACAGTTTCCGCTATAAACGAGAAGCCCAAATGCACTCAGGACACGAAATTATTAAAGCAAGACGCAGTAACTCGACGTCTACCACTGAGAAATGACATGAAAAGATTGCTCCAAGACATCAAAAAGGAATATTCTGTCTTAAGTTTTAAAGGCTTAAGAAGAAGAAGTGAAAATGTAACAGGGAAAAAGCAAGAAAATACAATGAAGAGCAGAAATGAGCGAATAAAACGTGCAGCAACTAAGTCCACAGAACAGAAGACAGTGAAAAGAGGCAGCAATAACAAATACTTGTGTAAGTTCTGCGACAAGACCTTTGATACAGAATTTGGCAGAAATGTGCATGCACGATCACACAAACGCTGCAGAGGCTGCAAAAAAGTCTTCCCATCTAATAGTGCTCTCAGGCATCACAAAACACTTTGTAAAAAACTCAATAAATTGTTGAGGAAAGAATCCGCAAACCCGCCGAAAGCCTGCCGTGATGAAGAAAAAACACCTGCGCCCAGAAAAGGAACGGGGATCGTTCAGAAAACGAGAAGACTTTCCTCAAGAAACCTCAACAAATTATCCACACAGGCAGATGAATCGAACCAAAAGTACTCGTGCATACACTGCAACAAGAAGTATAATTTCCATTGCCATCTGGCAGAGCACATGCGTCTGCATACCGGTGAAAAGCCATTTCTTTGCAGTGTGTGCCCAATGAAATTTCGCCTTCATCAGTCACTGAAACAGCACGTGAGCAGACGTCACAAAGACTACATGAGTTCCAATGACATAAATGGAGACCTTTCATGGACCAAGCCCTTAGAAGAGATGGATAACCGAGAGGATTTGATTTATTCCACCGAAGACAAAAGTCAAAAAGTCAGCCGTAACAAAGTCCAGACAGGACGACGCAGGGCAGACAAAAGCTCAGCATGGCAAACAATGGGCACACGGTGTCAAAATGGCTTCACCTGCGCTTTCTGTCAGAAGTTGCTGAAAAACAAATGGCTGCTGGTTGAACACTTTCGCATCCACACAGGAGAGAAGCCCATGAAATGTGAGCAGTGTCCTGCAAAGTTTCGTACGAGGGCCCAGCTGTACATGCACAGAAAAAAGTGCAGTTTTCCTGGGATAGAGAACAAGTGTGAGAAATGTAAGATGAAATTACCCTCACAAACACAGTATAACAGGCATGTGTCTAAATGTCAAAAGATGTAGCCTAAACGTAAGCTCTGCACTAACGGATGCCTCAAGAACCATATGGACAAAACCAGTATACAGTTAGCATCACCTGTCTGTGTCTATTGAAACACTGGATATATTGATGGATGAAGGCTCAAGATAAACTGTTTTGTTGCTTTTTTTACATATATATTTTGAGGTGTAGCACTAAGATAATAACAGATCACATCAGTATTCCTTCTTTAAAAAAAGCAATACTGTAAAACCAGTTCTAACAAATTTGGTCACATTGACTTTATCTGCAAATGGCAAGTCAGCAATATTTACTTTTGGTACCTAATTATATCTTGGTGTGAAACAATGGCTCTTTTTTTTTTTTTTTTTTTTTTTTTTAATCTTAAGGATGCGTTCTTGTTAGCCTGTTAAATCCTGTAAAAGGACTGTTTCAATGTCCAGAATCCTTCAATATTCTCCCGTGGACAGAGTCTTTTGTTCAGACAATTTTCAAGGGTGCCCAGTGTCCCTGTTGATGTCCAAAAGGGTCCAATCCACCAAAGTACTCTTTTTCTACCATCAGTTTCCACACAATGCTTCAACAATATTAAGCTTATTAGTTTGAGACACATGGAATGGGTTGGCAAATGGTTAAAAAAATATTTTGATATATTTAGGGCAATTCAATTAAGAAACCATTATATGAGAAAATAAGGAAATGGAGTTATTTGTGTTCAGCTAATTCAGCAAATACATGAGAAATCAGGGTACTTCATCATATTGATGCAGAAGTTACTTAAATCCGATCTTGCCTTAAAAGAAGAGCCGCTCTTTGACTAGAATATTGTCCATAATGGTAATAATAGCAACTGTGGTGGAGGCTGTACAACAAAATCGCTGCTCTGCTTTGTTTCGCAGGACACTACTTTTTCAAACTGCCCAACCATGTTTGTATTTTACTGAAAGTAAATGTCATGGATACATATTTGCCTGCTGCTTGCTTTAATCACAGCTTGTGATTTTCTAGTCTACAGGTTTTATCAAGCAGTTGAGAAACTATCAGTCAATCCTTCACCTATTGATCCTGTTGGGTTATGTGCTTGGTTGTGGAGGGAGATGTTTTTGACTGAGTTTTGTGACTTCACTTTTGTGACTGTAATTGTTGGACAAAATGTAATTAGGATATTCTGTAAAATCTCTGTTGAGACATCTGAAAAAGTTATATTTTTTCTTTTTTTACTTTAGTTCGGAAACAAGCCTGAGCAAAAGTTAACACATTTTACTGTTTTTAAAACAAAATTATTATTTTTTTGTGGTGTGTGTTTTCCTTATTAACCTACATGATAGAATCGGTGGGTTTTTACAAGCCTATTATTATTATTATTATTTTTTTTTTCATACTTTGATGCACACGAATGGTCACAAATGGCGAGAGCAAATGTTTTTGTTCAATGCTAATTTGTTTATGTGTAGAAGGATGTGAGAATAGGATATGTTTTGAGACAGCTTGAACTGTTGTGTTGCGAGCTGCTGACCTTTGGTGCTTTAGCTGCTAAAATGAGGAAGAGTCTAGTAATTTTGGCCTGCAAACTCTACCTGTTGCTGTGAAGAAAATTTATGTAAAAAATAAAACCAAAAGAGAACAGTTTGAAAACACGGTTGTGTCTTTTGTTGCTCATTGACAGTGCTGATGCGGCTTTAATTTTTGAAATGAACACATTTAGAGTATTTTTTTTTGTACAGTAAGAGTTTTTGCAAAAACAATGCATTTTAAGCAAGTATGATCGGGTTGTTCTTTCTTATGAAAAAAAAAAAAAATCGACTGACTTTTATCTTGGTCAATTTTGACCTGTCTCTGTTCAGAACTTTTACATGCAGTAGCAAGACAGAAAATATACAACACTGTTTCTGAAAAAGTTGGGACGCTGTGTAAAATGTACATTAAAAACAGAATGCAATGATTTACAAATCCCATAAAGCATCATAGTTGGGACAGGGCCAACAAAAGACTGGAAAAGATTGTGTAAAGATAAAAAAAAAAAAAAAACACTTGGTCAAACATTTCCCAGCTAATTAGGTTAAATGGCAACAGATCAGTAACATGATTGGGTATAAAAAGAGCCTTTCAGAGTTCCACAGCCTCTCAGCAATGAAGATGGTGAGAGGTTCATCACTCTCTAAAAGAGAAAATTGTGCAAAAATTTAAGAATAATGTTCCTCAACGTAAAATTACAAAGAATTTGTGGATTTCATCGGGTACGGTCCATAATATCATTAAAAAATTCACAGAATCTGGAGAAATCTCTGTAAACAAGGGACAAGGACAAAACCCATATTGGATAGCCGTGATCTTCAGGACCTCAGGCAGCACTGCATTAAAAACGGACACTAATCTGTTGAGGAAATCATTGTCTGTGCTAAGAAACACTTCTAAAAACTATCGTCTGCAGTTTATTGCTGCATCCACAAATGCAGGTTAAAACTCCACCATGCAAAGAAGAAATCAGATATAAACATGATCCAGAAACACCGCCGCCTTCTCATTTAAAATGGCCTGAGGTGAAGTGGAAAACTGTCCTGTGGTCTGACAAATCAAAATTTGAGATTCTTTTTGGAAATCATGGACGCTGCATCCTCAAGGGAGCAAGAGGGACCATCCAGCTTGTTATCAGCACTCAGTTGAAAAGCCAGCCTCTGTGACGGTACAGGGATGCATTAGTGCACATGGCATTGGTAGCTGACACATCTGGGAAGGAACCATTAATGCTTAAAGATATTTACAGTCTGCCACCCAGACAACATCTCTTTCAGGCAAGGCCTTGTTTATTTCAGCAAAACAATGCCGAACCGCATTCTGCACGTATTTAAACTGCTTGGCTCTGGTAGAACAGTCGGGGTGCTAAATTGGCCTGCCGGCAGTCCAGACCTGTCTCCAATTTAAAAAACGTGGCGCATTATTAAAATGAAAAATTGGACAAAGGGGACCTGAAACTGTTGAGCAGCTAAAATGATATCGAAGGGAATAATAAGACAACTTTCCAAAACTCCAGAAACTGGTCTCCTCAGCTCCCAGATGTTCACAGTGTTATAAAAAGAAGAAATGGTGCAACACAGTGGTAAACATGCCCCTGTCCACACTTTCTTGAGACATATTGCTGACATCAAATTCAACATAAGCATACTTTTTTTTTTTTTAATGAAACAATAACATTTCTCAGTTTCAACATTTGATATGTTGTCTTTAGTCAATCTGCAATAAAATAATGGTTAATGTGATTTGTAAAGACATGATTTTGCTTCAAAGATACAATGAAACATTCAGCTGTGTATCAAATAATATTAAAAAAGAATGCGAATGATTTTTGGCCCATGTTGTGGATGAAAAGATCAACAGCAATAAATTAAAATTTTTGTCAACATTAAATACAAATCTATATTTTACAACTTGATTTGCATACATTTAAACATTGTGGATTGGGATTATTTTTTTTAGAATTTCCAACAGTATGCTTTGTTCCCTAAATTGTTCTGTAAAAATGTTGGCGCATATCTTGTCCACAGCACATTTATTTTGGACCTCCCCACCTGCAGTGTCTGAAACCGTCAGTGTCTTCTCGCGAGAGTTGGCAAGACGACGACGCTCACGTCACAGGTACCGACCTGCTGGCTGGACGGCGAGTAACCGCATCTCCAAATGTGAAGTGTATTCATGAATTAATTGAACGGCAGCTAGTGAAGCTGTTTGGCCACCGACCGCCAACATCCATTACCGACCAGCGGGTTTTTTTTTTGGTTGTTGTCATTGCGTTTAGACAATTAGCTTTAGTGCTAGCTCGAGCGTGCTATGCGCCGTCGGCTGCCTTGTTTACACGTTGACCAGATGTCACGTTAGCTAGCCCGGCGGTAAAGCTGTCCACCGGCCGCACAACGTGTTTACAACCCGTTTCCTCATCGCCATCAGAGGGTAACTATGTTTACGTTCTTGTACAATGCAGATCGGCTCCCTGCTTCGCACTGTACTGCCTGACATCGCTGTTTATACCAGGAGCGTTAGCCTACTAGATAATGGTCGCCTTGATCCCGTCGCTTTATTCAGATCACTGAAACGCAGCACAGGTTGACTATAAATATATATATATATATATATTTTAAACAGCAAAAGAGAAAATCGCTGCTGGAAATGGCGTAAAGTAGGCATTCAGCATGGCGACGTCTCACGGCGGTTCATAAGAGGCGGAGGAGTGTGTCGTGGTCGCCGCGTCGGTCCGTCGGGAGGAAAAAAAACAAAACAAGCGCCGTCGATTAATCGTTAACATTTAAAAAAAAACAAAAAAAAAAACAGCGTCTTTTGAAACAAAGAACAATGGAGTCCGTGAGGAGCGCTTTCCACGCGCAGCTGGCCACCGTCATGGACTCGCTGCTGGCGGCCGCCGTGTGCGAGATCGCCAAAATCTTCGAGAGCAGCCTGTGTGAACAGCAGGCGGAGCTGGCCCAGAAAACCGAGGAGATCTCCGTCCTCCGCTGCAAGCTGGAGAAAGTCGAGAGGAGGCAGAAGGCGAAGGGTGGAGGGAGCGAGGAAGGAGAGGTGTCAGCGGGAGACAGGGAGGGCAGCGGGAGGCAGCAGACCCTGACGGGATCCGGTATTTTATTCTACCTCACTTTGTTTTGCTCGAGTCACTTTGTGGGACAGCTCGCGCACCAATTTAGGAATAATCTTGTATCTTCAATCCATCTTGTTATTTACACCTGATTATCCTTTTGTGTAACCCCATTTTCCATCCATTTGTTTTGTCCATAAGTATGTTGACTTCATTCATTGCTGAATTAGCTCCAGAGACTTCGCTGACACTGACAAACTCCTGTTCTCCCGTACAGGACTGAACGTGGGAAAGGACGCGTCTTCTCATTCAGACTCGGTGGAAGGACTCGCCCAGAGTCTCAGCCGGCTGAAAGAGGAGGTCACGGGTCAGGATGGAGCTTCAGTGAAACATGAGGTCCGATCTTGTTCTGACTCTCCACGATTCGGAAGTTTGCTGCCTAGTAAGCCCTCACCGTTTTTGAGCAGCAAGCGCAGTGACACATGCCTTGCTGCTGCCTTTTGAAAATCTTACAGATTTGTTTTAAATTATCTTTGCAGAGTGGTGGATCACGGCCAACGCTGGGGTCTGTCACAGTTCAAGCCCCAGAAGGAAGCCTCGGTGCTGGCGATCAGAGGCAGATTGATGCTCTGTCTGCTACACAAGCCAAGACCAAACGTAAGAAAGTCACTTCTCTCACTATCGACCGTTCAGCCTAATCAATGCTGGAGAAAGTTCACCTTGACATTTCTTTTTGATTACCGGCAGAATGAAAGTTAATGAGCTGACTTTCTTCCCCCTCAATTTCTATGCAGTATCTCACTGGGATCAGAGCAGTCGCAATGCAGACCACAGACCCCTCCAGGATCAAGACTTTCTCTCCATCTCGCAGAGCGGGCGATGCTCCCCGAGGCCTGACCCAAACCTAGCTCAACCAGGTGAGTGGTTACCGGGGTTGCACGCCACCCGAGGTGGGGTGTCCGGTTTGGAGAACCTGCGGGCAGATGGCACCAGCTGCTCTGCTCCAGCTAGCAGCAACGCCGGCACAGACGCACCCTCCTTCCGACCTGCTTTTGGCTCGGACGAGACCAGCAACGAAGATGACGATAGCTCTTTCCCTTTCTTGGACCAGGAGCCTGAGAACCAGAACTCCAATCAGAACTCGGCACAGAGCCAGGGCGTTGGACAGAGAGGGGCTCGGCAGGACCAGCCCCAAGCCCTCTCGGGTGAATCACCATGGAGACCCAGAGACGACAGGGGTGGGAGAGGCCCCGTCAATCACACGAGGCGGGTCGCGACCTTTGGCAACAGAGACCCTCTCCGACCGCAGTCTAATTCTCAGTCGCTCACTGTACGACACACAAACACTCTGAGCCACCCTCCAGCTCCGGGTGGAGGGAATGGACGACCGTACACCTGCCCATACTGCACAAAGTGTTTCACCTACCCCTCCCACCAGCGCAGGCACCTTTTACGCCACACAGGAGTCAGACTGCATCCCTGTCAGTTTTGTGACAAGAGCTTCCTCACTCCCTCTGAGCTTACTGTGCACACGCGCACTCATACAGGGGAGCGCCCCTTTGGTTGTGCTCAGTGTGGGAAACGCTTCGCCCGCAGCGGGAACCTGAGAGCCCACCAACGGGACGTTCACATGGGGAAGAGGCCGTTTGCTTGCACAGAGTGTGGGAAGAGATTTGCCCACAGGGGGAACCTGAGGGTGCACAATCACAGAGTCCATCAAGGCGATCCCTACTACATGGATGATCAGCAGGAGCCCGACATAGGTCCTAATCCCATTTGAAAAGATATTGGAAGAATTAGCACTTTTCATTTTGTTCGCAAAATAAACCTGAGGAACTTCTTTCAGTATCGCCTTTTATGTCCTACCTAAACTGACTAAATACTTAAAATGGGTTAAAGGTATTTAAAGTTTGTTTTATCTGTTTGTGTTGGCAAATTTGATGCGAGGCAGCCAAAAGATTAACCAACTTTCAAATTTATTATGTATAGTTAATGACGAACATGGTCAACGTAAATTGATTTGAGTGTCTTAATATTAATTTCCGTGTCGATTCAGTGTCAGAATTGTAGATCACACTGAAACAGAGAGCCTTGTTCTTCACGGTATTGTAAATTATTAGTCATAATCATCCATGATTATATTGGCTGCTGTTGTGAAGAATATAATGTCTTTCCAGGTTGACTCCATCCTGCAATGATGTTCTTCCCCGTCAGTGGAAAGTCACTGAACAGATCTGAGCACTTTTTCACTACTTGGAAGTGACAGAACTACAAAATAACGTTTTCGTAAAGCCAATAAAGAAATTATAGTTTGTATTAGACTTAGAAATGTGGCATGCAGAGGTAGGATAGCACGTCTCTTCCTTCAAAGTTGTCCATGTGTACTGCCCATCTCCTCAAACTTTTATTTTGGCGGTGTTGTAAAATGGAAATGTGTTATTGCAACAAGTACATAACTATGTCGTTCAAGAAGAACTATGCTTTTATTCTCCATCCTGTTTTTGCAAAGTGAAATTAAACAATATAGTGACGTATAAACTCTTTGTTCTCAGCCTGAAACATCAATCCATTTTCAGTATTGTTCAATATTATTGCACCAGTGTTTGCCAGACACTAGGGGGCAGTGTTAACATACAAAGAGATGTACAGAAATGACTGAAAATCTTTCCAAATAGATTTTTGAGAGATGTTGCTCTCAGCCCTATATTTTCAGTTCTTTTTTTCCCCCTGATGAATGCAATTATTTCATGCTATCTCTCATGAAGGAACTGGTCTGTAAACATGCTTATGAGACAAAAATCTAAACGTGAGCCTGCACAACAATCAATTTGGTTATGATGTGCAAAACATCAGTTTCATATCTTTTCTCATTTGAGCGTACCATGCTGTTTTTACCTTGGTTAACATTTTATCAAGCATTTGCATGTCTTTCAGGTATGTGCATTGGCATCAGTCCCTGTGATTATTCCTCCTCTTTACGTCATCCCTGAAAGCACAAAGTTGGAAGTGATGTGGGGAAAAAAATCCAAACCTTCTTTGTGTGGAAAAAAAAGAAGAAGAATGAATTCCAGCTAAAGCCAATAGAAGGATTTGGCAGTCTGGGTTCGTCAAGTTAAATGGATATCTACTAAAGTTAGTGTTCTTCGTATGACGTTACTGTCACCACGCAGCAGCTCAGGATAGAAACACTGTGCGGACACCAAAAATATCCACTCAGTGTGTCTAACACAGACTGCTACAGGTTCATATTGGCCTCAGCTGAGCATAAGAATGTATTTTAACAGTATACAGGGCTAAAATTGCCTTGAGTGTGTGGGTTGTGTGGAGGTTGATATGATATTTGTCCCTGTCTCTCACTCACTGTCTCCTTCACACATGGTCTTAACTGCTGAGCGAGGCCGGGCCAAACTGCATGTATTCCCTGGGCTGCTGAGTCCTTGGTTTGCACAGAGAGAGATTACATTCAGTGACCTCCCCTCCCCCAAAGGTTACCTGTGTCTGTCTCCCTCTGGGTTTTCTGCTCGCAGTTATAAAAACGGAACATTTTGTAAGAGTGCCCAACCAAATGCCAAGTCTGAGCTGGCTCTAATACAGGACGGAGAGGAAGGCAAAGCTCAGTGGCTACATGTCTTACTTGTATAGTTTTATATTCTTGAATTTATGAGTCAGATCAGGGCAGTGTGTGTGTGTGTGAGTGAGTGGACTTCTGTTAATGTGAGAGGATTGAGTCCCCACTGAGTAAAGCTCCAGGCTCTTACAGACCTTTTATGTGCATGTACTGTATTTATGTGTGGGTGAAAGCATCAGGTCAGATAGAAACACAAATCTGTGTATAGATTTGGGTCTCAAAAAAGGTTTGTGTGTATATGTGTGCGCTTGTCTTCACAGACAGCGGTCACATAGGCTTTGCAGTGTTTTCTGTTTGTATATTTAGTTATGTGTAATCTCCTTTCTGGTCTAAGCAGCTTTGCCCCAAGGGGGGTAAGGCAACAAATGAACAGTTGACCTGACTGGAAAGAGTCTACTGTGTGAATGCTTTGAATTTGTATGAATTTTATGGTATAAGATAGTTGCATAAAGGCTTATCAGTTTACTGATTTGCTCTTCGGCTCTGGATAAAATGAAACCTTTTGACCCGAGTGTAATGGCTCAGTACAATTCCCCAGAGATTTGATTGTATCAATTCAACCCGTCTGTTTGTTCTCACAGTCGGCGTGTAATAATAACCACATCCCTTGTCGGGTAATCATGTCCTAGTCAGGGTTTATCACCAGGTCATAGTGTTTCTTCTGTTTTCCAGCAGAGATCAGGCTGTAATGTGATCTTTACCTTTTATGTCACCATGTTTCAGTTTATTTCTCTTCTTGCCCTTCAGGCTGCAGCTTTAACTCGCTATGAAAAAAAAACAAAAAAAACACATGCTCAACCTCCTGCTGTGTCCGTGCCTTCGGTCCAAAGAATCATTCCATCATCATCCCATAAACCATCGGGAGTAAAAAAATTATCCCCCTGACACTTAGTAAATGCTACCTCCTCCCCAAACATGTCATGCAGATGTAAAAGGAGAAGAGTTATTTACCCCCACTGAGGTATCAGTCAAATCTGAATGATGTGTGTGTATTTATTTTCACGTGTTCTCCTCTCTATCTTTATTTTCTTCATTTTCAAACCTGCTCGTGTGCGTTTTCATGCATGTTATGGTTGCAGTTAAATGTACACACTTAAGCAGCTTCTTTCTGTGTGTGTGTTGAGGCTGTGAAGGATTTAGCGTTGCCCCAAGGCTGCTCATAATCTACCCAGTCCCACCACTCCCCAGGGGCTGTGGTTTCATGTGGGTTGCCATTACTGTAGTGAAACCCCCCTTTAGGGGATTACAGTGCTGTCTCCCGCTCAAGGCACTGAGTTGATCCATCGTCTGCTGACTGTATTTAAGCACTCACTTAATGTGCTAATAGTGTTAGACTGGGGAGAATCTGCAGAGCTTTTAACTTTCATCTGCTAAGGCTCTTTGTCTGTTAGAAATGCTGATTTCATAGCTGCTGGGCTTAAGTCCGTTATTAATCAGTCAAAATCGAGAGGTTCTGATCATAAATATGAGGGTGATTACAATGCCTTTTTTAAAATTTTTTATCATAGACGCTGATAGGAGTGTTTCAGTAGATCCTCCAGTGTAGTGCAGTCACAGCCTTCTCTGGCACTGAGCTATACTTGCATGTTTTTATGTGTGGGTATTCCAAGCAGTGGAGAACAGTCGGCGGGCCACAGTCACTGGGCTGAATCTCCTCCTGGCTCCGGCGTTGACTGTGTCTCCTCATATTTTGGGGGTCACAGAGCACGATGGAGGGGTGGAGTACATTATCTTCCTCCCTCAGAGTTCCAGGGTTTTCCGACGGTGTGTGCGAGAGTCCGCACGAATGAGTGTGTATTTCTCCACGAGCTGCTCTCGGGTTGCTAAGCAACCCTGTGCCTGCACAGTGAAGTGGGGGTGGAAAGAGAGCGAAGCACCAGGTCAACAGAGGCAGACGCTAGCATCGCTGCATGTGATTGGACACATCGGTGCTCCTGATGAATGATGCTGATCATTATTATGTTGAATAGGTGCATAGGCCTGAATCGTGTTGTAGTCCACTACCTCCCTCTACGGAACGTAAAGACCACGTATCTGCATCAGAAACCGCCTGATTCTGTTCCTCTTGCACATTACCGAGAGTGTAAGAAAAGCCTGGGAAAAAGAAATGAATAGTAGTGTGTTCAATCAGTTTAGAAAGTCTGCATTTGCCAAAATCCACAGAGTTAAACACTTCTTAAACAGCTTAACATAAAACATGCTGTAGATTACACACATTTTATGTCTCACTTTTGTGATAGAAGCATTTCGAAAAAAGAAAGGACGATTATTTATTAATTTGTTTTTTATAAAGTGGAGAGTAAAGAAATTAAATTGAATGACATTTTAGTTTTCAACGTCAAATCCATTTTAATAAAATACTTTTGACTTTTGTGTATAAATGAGTTATATTTCCCCACAGAAGCTTTCCATGCGAGGAGAACGGTATGTTGCTCGTTTTGTTTTTCACAAAAGGGTAATATCTTAAATTAAAACTGCAGGCAGTGATATGCGGGCCCTCGCAGCTTCACGTCGGGGATCCAGCGGGTCGGGGCCGCCGGCTCCCCGACGTGCAACACGTGAGGGTCCGCATATTCCCGCTTGCAGTTTTATTTATTTTTCTCGATCTTGTTCCTTATTCTTCTTTAAAAAAAAAAAAAAGGCTTTTTTTGGCGGCTTTAACATCTTCAAAAACTCATGAAACTTGGTGCCTGACGCAACTTTCATGAGGTTTGGAGCATCGTTTGACCTTAAACATCAACTTCCTGTGTCACGGTGAAACATCAAACTTAGCTGCATTGCCCTGGCTACTATATACTCTACATATATATACTAGATACTATATACTCTATACAATATACAAAAATGTATTTTGGGTCACATTGATGGCGCAGTGGTTAGCACTGTTGCCTCTCAGTAAAAGATTTGGGGGTTTGATTCCCCCTTCTGTAATGACTTTAAAAAAAAAAAAATCATACTATAGCATGTCATCCAAATTATGAAAAAAAAGAGTCATACTACAGCAAAAAGTGACCTAAAAGTTATTTTTGGGTCACTTTTTGGACGTGCTATAGTATGACTTTTATATCATATTTTGGACATCACGATTTTGAGGTATCTGCTCTAACACCACTGTGTCATACTATATCATTTTGTCTGAAATATGAAAAAGGAAAGTCACTTTTGGACTTTTTTTTTTTAACCTTTGGTTTGGTATTAGTATGACTGCACGTACAAACCTAAACCTCGGTGGCTTGCCCTTAGAGGGACTAGCCTTAGGAGGTCTCGCCCTCTGTGAACCAAATGGCTTACCCTTAAAGGGATTCGCTCTCCGTGAACCTTATTCACCTTATTAAGGGGACTCGCCCTCAGTAAACCATGAACCTTGTGTATTACCTTGGCGGGGCTCGAACACCGTGTCTCCATGAGGTCAGTTTCCAGCTCGGAGTTAGTGTTTTAGACCGCTGGACTATCTTCGGCGCCAAAGGACTAATTGCGGCAGGGGAAAGTGGTTCACGGAGTTCATTCAGAGCTTCCAGCGACTCAACCGACAGTCTGGTTAACTCAACAGGTAAAAGATTATACTTCACCAAGGTTTCTATTAATGGTTCAGATTCCACCTGTTGATGGTGATTACATTTTTAGTGAAGTTGAAACGTTTGGAGATATTGAAAAAGTTTTGTATACGCCACCCATTACAGAAAGATATTTAATAGACCCCCTTGAAAACATGTATATCTACTATCCAAAGAATGTCTGGGGCAATTTTGGTCGCATTTGAATGAATATTTGTAGACAGTGGAAATCACAATATAGCATGTCATCCAAATTATGTCCCACTACATCTGAAACAGAAAATCTTATCAGTTTCCTTCAATGCAAACTTGGATGCTCTGGTTAAGTCTTAAAAAAAGAAGATTCTCCACCAGTGTCCCCGCCATTTGTACTAAAGGAGATGATGTAAGTCCAGAAAACTGCTCAGATACATTGCAGGGCAATGGGTCCACGTGAGGGAGGGGATGGTGGGTGGCCACGCTGTCCTGTCACCAAGGTAACAGGACCCGTCCGAGGCCAAGCCTTCACGGCTGAATGGCGCAGTCGCTCCAGGAGACAGACCGGAGGCTGCTGCCACACAGGCAGACCCAGGGTCAGGCATGGCAGGTTAACAAGGACAAGCTGAGCTGGATTTACTGTACCCGAGCAAACCTGCCACATGCAGAGGGGAGGGGATGATGATGGTGATTATACTGTTATAGTGATTATTATGATGATGGATCATGATGAGGACAGGAAGTCCAGCTAATGTGCATATTTGTTCTCATCTTTCCACCTAGACATACCTTGTTTCACCGAGATAAGTATTGGATTTTAAAACATGGAAATATAAAAATGTCAAGTTGATTTTTAACCTCTGTGTAATATTTGGTCAGCTGTTGATCACTAAATGTAGCTGTTGGCTTTTCTCTTATTGCGCCAACTCATCTGGGAGACTTTTCACGTTTTTACAATACAAATAAAACACTTAGATAGTTTTTAAAATGCTGTTTCACACAAGAAAGCAAGGCTAGGTAAAAAAAAAAAAAAAAAAAAATGGTCTCAACATACCGTTTTTATTTTTGTACCTGTTTCTTCCAGGTTTTTATGACGTAAGTGCATTTTTCGGTGAGCAATTACAACTCACTACCTTTCAGAAGCTTTCAGCAAACCCACCCGACAATTTCTGCGGGCTTTGGGTGGACGACAAACCAGAGCTAACAGGTTAGTAAATATTTGTATATGTGACTTTCACGCCATATTTATTTAACTCAACCAGAAATGTTTAGATAACCAGGCAACGGTTAGCGTAGCATCGTTTATAAGGCTGGATAAACCAAAGGGAGGGTGAGTCAAGTTCTTCAGCACCAAAATGGTCATAACAATGAATTTATACGGGTTTACTCTTTAGTTATTTGTCTTAATTTATGCATTGCCGTCTTTTGATAAACCGTTATTGCTCTCTGACTGACTTTAAAAAAAAAAAAGAAGCTTATTAGCAGTGTTGCAGCAGGTGTTTTCATTTAGCTGTCAAAAAAAAAAAAACCAAAAAACAATTGAAGGTAAACCTGAAGAGAGAATAATGGCCAAACAGTGTATGATGATGGCACAGGATTATGTAGGAAATGCTGTCGGACCTAAATCGAACACTTTTGCAAAAGATTTGTCCTAATTTCAAGGTCTGCCTTATTCTGATGGAAAGAAGGAAGGAAGTAACACCGATCCTGATGGATCTACAGATGGAACCTGCAGGTAAATATGGGAGATGCCGGGTGACCTTAGAGGAGCTCTGTGGTGGAGGTTAGAAGGGTGGGGGTGGTGTGTGGAGCATCATCATCGGTAAGTTGTGGGTGGGGGAGGGAATGCTGGCGGTCTTGGAGTAAGTCGGATAAACAGCTCTTCTTGTTCCCTGGGAGGGGTTGGGGGGGTTAAAGCCTGGTGGCAGACAGCCACCACCAGTGATGGCACCAACTGTCACTGGCAGCCCCTCACTCTTTGCTGCCATGTGAAATGAAGCCTCTGAGTGTGTGTGTGTGTGTGTGTGTGTGTGTGTGTGTGTGTGTGTGTGTGTGTGTGTGTGTGTGTGTGTGTGTGAGTGAGAGAGAATTAATCTTAAGTTTTTCTCCCTTACTCGATGGTCATCTCTGATCCCTTGTTGTGCAGATGGGCAAATATTTGTCTTAATAGGAACACTTTATGATATTAAGATATATTTTAACTTAATGTAAAACTACATATAAAATACTGACGTGCAAAGTAGGAGTTACTGGATTGATAGGGTTGCTGCCATGTGAAATGAAGCCTCTGAGTGTGTGTGTGTGTGTGTGTGTGTGTGTGTGTGTGTGTGTGTGTGTGTGTGTGTGTGTGTGTGTGTGTGTGTGTGTGTGTGTGTGTGTGTGTGTGTGTGTGTGTGTGTGAGTGAGCATTGGTATTATTAATACAGTGAAGGTATCAGGAGTATAACTATGTTAAGATATGAGTTATGGCATGGATATGGATTTGATCAATTTGAGCTGAGACAATGAATCAGTTGACAGAGAATTATTCAACTGTTTTTGATATGCATGTGATTAAATAATTAATAGAAATCAGTAAAAGGAAATTCTTCATGTTTAGAAAATATATTCATTCACCCATTAATGATGAATTTACCTCATAAACCATAAACCATGACACATGGCTCTTTACATGGTATCGTTGTTGATATCAGTGATTCTGGCCCTGATATTACTTGGCATTGGATCAAAAGCTAATTTTATGGTCTTGCTGACCCCCAGTTCAAAGCAATAAAATGTGCTCCACTGTTATGCATGACATAGACCAAACAAAGATTTACATAGATTTTCTTTGGGTACTTTTTACTACTTTCTTGTGGGGAAGGATCAATTCTACTTTTCTAATTGTGTGTTAAATATGAAGCGGAGCCTGAAGACAGCTAAGTTTAAAGACTGGAAACGTGGGAACAGCTCGCCAAGCTCTCTCAAAGTTCATCTAATAGAACCTCTGAAGTGCAGTAAATTACACATTATATCTTGTTTGTTTAATCAGTATAAAAACTGATCATGTGGTGTTATGGGGGATATTTTCCAACCTATTTTATTATGACAGCGTGGAGTCTCTGCTACTTGACTGTTGGCCTCTTGGTGATGACCAAACGAAACATAATCTGCCATATAATCACAATTGATATAACCCAGAAAAATATCACATGATGATTATTGACTTTTAGATGTCCCGGTTAACAACATTTATTACCCTTGGACCCCTTGGTTTTAAGTTTGGTGTTCATCTTCTCATCTAACTCGAAGCAAGAAAGTGAATATCACAAAAGTGGAATGACAGAAAATTGTAGAACAATACCTTGCTAAGTTTGTAAACTAGTAATTGAACTATAACAAGCCTTGCCTTCTAGGATGAAGAAGTGCTGTATTTTAATATCTGTGTGTCAGTGATGTTAGTTGTCCCTGTGCTAACTGAATTGTGTCTCCAGGTGAAACCTCTAGTCGTCACTGTACCGTGGTTCATATTCAACACTGTCAAGTGAAACAGTCCGTTTCACGTTCTCTACCCGGCTCTCTGCTCTCTCTCCCATTAATCACAACCTTATCAGACACTCAGCCACTTCCGCTCTACCACCCACTGCTTCATCCTCTCTGTTTCTTCATCATATTTAATCACCTGCAGTCAGTGGTCAGGCAGAACTCGCGCCTGTGATGATTGGCTGCACCAAACAGTGGGCGGGGCCTTCCCTGATGCATCACGCACACGTACCAGCGCAGCAGGACAGATCCCCTCTCACTCTCCCTCCCCCTCTCTCTACCTCTCACTCTGCCTTTCATACATACGCCAGAGCACAGACTGCAGCAGAACGCAGGGCCAGTAGGATTTTCCTCCTCAGACTGGAACAGCCGGGAAACCGGAGAGACAGTTACCCGCTGAGCAGCAGATACGTTATTCATGGAGAATCCACTGAGGAGTACCTGACCCGCAAGCTGCCGAGCTAGTAGGTGAGTGTGTGTCTGTGTGTGTGTGTCTGTGTGTGTGTGTGTGTGTGTGTGTGTGTGTGTTGTGTGTGTGTGTGTGTGTGTGTGTGTGTGTGTGTGTGTGTGTGTGTGTGTGTGTGTGTGTGTGTGTGTGTGTGTGTGTGTGTGTGTGTGTGTGTGTGTGTGTGTGTGTGTGTGTGTGTGTGTGTGTGTGTGTGTGTGTGTGTGTGTGTGTGTGTGTGTGTGTGTGTGTGTGTGTGTGTGTGTGTGTGTGTGTGTGTGTGTGTGTGTGTGTGTGTGTGTGTGTGTGTGTGTGTGTGTGTGTGTGTGTGTGTGTGTGTGTGTGTGTGTGTGTGTGTGTGTGTGTGTGTGTGTGTGTGTGTGTGTGTGTGTGTGTGTGTGTGTGTGTGTGTGTGTGTGTGTGTGTGTGTGTGTGTGTGTGTGTGTGTGTGTGTGTGTGTCTGTGTGTGTGTGTGTGTGTGTGTGTGTGTGTGTGTGTGTGTGTGTGTTTGTCCCGCTGTTTACGTGTGTCCATGTGTGTGAGTTCACTGCAGAAGCAGCAGCACTGCAGCAGATAAACCGACCAGGGGCTCCGCTCATCCCTCTCTCCCCTCCCCCCACTCTCCTCCTCCTCATCTCCTCTTCTTCTCTTGGAGCATCCATGGACAAGCAGTGACTTTACCCATTTGTGAGAGCACAGTGTGCTGTGTGCTGCGTGTGTTTGTGAGAGAGTAGAATTGGTTTGGCCGCACCTGGACTCGGCAACTGCGGGGTGGACATGAGGTGCGCTTGATTTTTTCTTGCCTCACGAGTGATGTGTGCTCTTGTGAGGCACAAATTGAGCTCACCCGTTGTAGTTTTTGAACTGTTTTCAAATAATCCTCCTTCTGCAGGTTTGCATTTGCCAGAAGCGGTTGTGTGGGCTCCTAGACGCACCCATCCCTCCTTCGGGACTGCCCCACTTCCTTTCTACCAGCCCCTCATCCTCTTTTAAGGATAGGATGCCCGTCTGTGCGCCCCTGTGCTGAGGAGGCGTCGGCGAGCAGCAGTATGGGTGCTGTGCTGGCCGGCATCCCCACCACCCCCTCTTCCACCAATCTGCCACCACCACGCTGCCCCACCAACACGGGCGCTCCTCCCAGCCCCGCTGATGGGCGAAGACACTGACGCCACCCCGACGCTCAACCACCGCGGCTTCCTCCCCGACCACAACTATGTGACTGAAGGTAAGGGGACGACAGAGGAAGCTGTACGTGTCTTGAGTATGTGTTTAAGTGTTTCCCAATACGAGTGTGTGTCTATGTTTCCAACTTTTGGAGAGAGTGTGTGTGTGTGTGTGTGTGTGTGTGTGTGTGTGTGTGTGTGTGTGTGTGTGTGTGTGTGTGTGTGTGTGTGTGTGTGTGTGTGTGCGTGCGTCAGCGTCAGCCTTTCTGTCTGACAAAACAAGCTCAGGATGGCTCTCTAATCTTCTGTAAGCTATATGTTCAAACAGAGCCGCAGACAGAACAACAACAACTAGGGAGCAAAACATTTCTTCTCTGCCAAATTAATCCATTTTAGGAAAGTTTTCCTCTCTTCCATCCCTCCTCTCATACTATTTCCATTTCCATGCCCTGCTCTTTTCATTTCTGCTATTTTGTTTGTGCTTTCGTAACCACTTTCTTACTTTGTGTAACGCAGCTATTTTCTTACACCGCGGGGAAGCATTGATCTGGCCTGTGCTCAAATGTGAGTTTGTCTCGGTTTGTGTCAGGCGGGAAAATATTTTTTTTTCCTTGTAGACTATGTAGTTTTCCAGAAAAACAAGTTCGAAATTTCCACCACATTCTTTTGTACTTACTGCTGTGTGTGTAATCTCTCATATCATGACAGACACACGTTCTCTCCGTTGTTCCCCCCCTCTTCCATATAACAGGTGTCAAATGGAATTCATAGCGTATCAGATCTCAGGCGGGGGAATATTGAAAAAACCCGGCAGCACACAAACCGTGCGAGCCGCTGAATTTCTTTGGTTTGTTTCATAAAACAGACGGATTATAACCCCGGATAACCACGTTCTGCTAATCACAATAACTCCACTAATCTTACCTGCACACTGGCTTCCCTGTCCGCCCTCCTGCCTTGTGTGTCTGTTTCTTACGCTCAGCTCATTGTTCGCCAAGCCTCTCAGACCAGAACAGCGGATTATCATTTAAGGGTCATGAACGAGTTGCAAGCTCATTTGTGATCCGCATATCACCGTGGAAAGGGAATTACGCTTCCTGCGTCTGTGCTGTAACATCATTTCCACACGCAGGATCACATGCTATAGTCAGGGGAGAGTTGTAGTGCTGCCTGTTGATCGTGCTTGTGTGTGCATTCAACGCACTACTGAAGACTATCTCTGTTTGCCTTTTGTTTGTCTGTGTACGAATGTGATTTTCAGTTCCCTCTTATACCTGCGGTGATTCCGTGAGCACTACGTGTCTTTGTCCTTTACAGAAAAGATATTTTGATGAGTGAGTGGCAAAAAATCAGCCGTAACATCCGTCACCACCCATCCATTATTGCCATAGAAACAGTCAGTGATGATAAACATTCTGCTTTTCATGCTTGGCCAGTGTGATTGACAGGTCATCTCCACCCACCGATGATGGCAGTATTAATTATTCCACACATCTCAGGCAGACGCAGACATTGTTCAGGGTGAATTGCTGATGAGCTCACACCAAGGTGGACATGCCACTAAACACTACCGAAAAGAGCTGCAGCACATTGACCAGCATGAATGTTGACGAATCGTGCTCAAAAAAATCCATCTCGCAGGAAGTCCCCCGATGACCAACAAATGCTATTTTCTGTCACAAATATACAAAATATTTCATTACCTGCCTCTTCTCCTATCTCCTATCTCCCTCCAACCCCCTCCACCTTTCCGCCTTGCTCACCCCATCCCCCGTTTCCATCCCCCACTGACCCCCTCCCCTCCTCCCCTCCTTCTTTCCCCACTCGCTCCTCTAATGCAACTCACAGCATTGCCCGGTGCTGAAGTGGCGCATCTGCCAAACAATTATCCAATAGTGCTCTAAAGGCTGCTCAAACACAATGTGCTTCTGTATGAGTGTGAGAACGACAGAGGGTGGTAGAGACAGACAGGGAGATGGTACATGGGATTTTATGCTTGGGTGTGTTTTGTTATCTCCTGTGTGTTTCCATTTTTTTCCCATTTTTTTTGTGTTCGCCTGTGTTGCATTCATATTCATGTTTGTGTCTTCGAGGAAACGATGTGCATCTTTTTGTTTGCTCACGTTTGTGTCTGGTGTATGTGAGTGTGCGTGTGTGTGTGTGTGTGTGTCTGCAGGTGTTTTGTGTGTGCATATGTGTGCGCGTGCATACATGCCAGTGTGTTTGCAGATCGTCCTTGGGGGGGATTCCCCTGCCCTTTAACTCCTACAGGGGAGGGATGCTTAACCTCCCTCTACCTTACTGTCCCTCCCTCCCTCCCTCCCTCCTTCCGTCCCTCCATCTCTTACTCCCCTCCTTTCTCTTCTTTCACCTTCCAAAATATCTCCCTCTGCTCCACCCTCACCTCCTGCTGGGGTGGCATTGGGTTCAAGGATGGAGGGGGAAATAATAACGAAGTCTAAATTTTGAGATTATTTTGAGAGTTTTGTGAGTAAATTATTCACGAAGCATTACATTTCATAAATAATGCACACATATCAACCACATTATTATTCTGTACCATATACAAGAGTGTTTACTGTTAATGTTGTTGAGTAAAAACTGGTGTGTTTTTAACAGGATCCCTCTGGCTTTGGAAATGTTTCATAAACCAAAGGGATTGAGCAAATATTTAGTGTAGCGAGGAGTTAGAACAGAAAGTGAAAACACTAAAGCCCCAAATTGGAGTGACCTGCAAATATGTATATATATATAATTAATATTAATTGATAACGGGAAAATGTGAAAGAGTAATCCACACTTCTTGCCTTGTTGTCCTCCCTGTGACATGCAGTGAGGACAATTATGATCACCTGCAAAACTTCATTTCATAAAATGAGACCAAGCAAGACATAGTAAGACTCTGTCCCATTAGGTGTCTGTCTCTGTTCATCCTTCATGTCTTTCTAGCCTTCCCGCCAAACCCCACATCTGAATATTTCATGTGACATAGATACAATATGATTATGGATAGACCACCAGTAGATTTTCTTTGGTGAGTACTCATGGCCGAATGTGGTGATGTAGTAACTCAGTCCCTACCCTTAACCCTACCCCCTTCCTCTCCTTGCCTGGTCCTCCTTCCCTCCTCCCTTCCGTCCACCCTTGCTCCTCTTGCAGGGCTGCTCCTGGCTATAGCCTGAAGAGCTCCGCCCATCCTGTCCACCCCTCTCCACCCCGGAGTCCTCCCCCAGGATGTTGAGTCCCATCCAGGTCCTGTGCTCCGACATCACTACCCTTTCTCTGGAGCCTGAGCCGTTTGCCTCTTACACTGAAGGTGTGTGCTCTATCCTCTTCTATCCCGAAGGTCATATCTATGTCACGCAACTGCGCCACATGACCCCAGTGTGAGGTGTGAGAGTTTATGCGTGTGCACCTGTGTGGAAGTGGTTGCATGTAAAAGTGTGTGTGTGTGTGTGTGTAGTTTGAGTCAGGTGAATTCCCACATGGGTCTGAGTGTTATAAATATCTGAAACATCCCTTTGTTTCTGTCTGTCTGCCTCATATTTTTCATGTTTCTCTATTTTTGCACTTGCCTCTTTATTTTATGCCTCAGTCTGCCTGCCTCAGGATGAGTTATGTGAGTGTGTGAATGTGCATGTGATTACTTTCTTTAAATAGTTTAACCAGATGACTCCTCGTCTCCTTCAAAGCAAAGCTGTCTTACTTCTACTTCTATTTAATATTGAGGAAGACACACACACACCCATTCATACAAGCATTCACAGGTCTGTAAACTTCTAAACAGATACAGTATTGATATGTCTGTTTAAATATCCACACACACAGGGATACGACTAAGGATGTTTTCTATTCTCAATTCAACTGCCACTTATTTTCTCAATGTATTGGTTAATTGTGTGGTCTATAAAATGTCTGAAAACAGTGAAAAATAACCAATGTCTCGGAGAACTGTTTGTTTTGTCTGACAAATAGCAGTTTGCGATTTTGAAAAACTAAAGAAATCAGACAAAGGTGGAATCAGTCATTTATTTTCATTCTGTGCCAAAAAATACTTACTCAAATAATGAATTTATTACCCCAATTCCCCAAAACATTGGGACGCTGTATAAAATGTAAATAAAAACAAAATGCAATGATTTGCAAATCCAATAAACCAATATTTTATTGCAGATAGACTAAAGACAACATATCAAATGTTGAAACTGAGAAATTGTATTGTTTTATAAAAAAAAATATGCTTATTTTGAATTTGATGCCAGCAACACGTCTTAAAAAAGTTGTGACAGGGGCATGTTTACCACTTTGTTGCATTCTTCTTTTTATAACACTGTGTAAATGTTTGGGAACTGAAGAGTTTTGGAAGTGAAAAGTTGTCCTATTATTGTCTTAGATGGATGCAGCGTCCATGATTCTCTGAATCTTTTAATGATATTATGAACCGTAGATGATGAAATCCACAAATTCTTTGTAATTTTACGTTGAGGAACATTATTCTGGCGGAGCCACTCTGAAAGACTCTTTTTATACCCAGTCACGTTACTGATCTGTTGCCAGGTAACCTAATTAGTTGTGAGATATTCGACCAGGTGGTTTTTTTTTCTTTACACAACTTTTCCAGTCTTTTGTTGGCCCTGTCCCAACTATTTTTAGACATTGCTGGCATCAAATTAAATAAAGCACATATTTTTCATAAAACAATAACATTTTCTGTTTCAACATTTGATAGGTTGTCTTTGGTTTATTGCGATTAAATATGGGTTTATGTGATTTGCAAATCATTGCATTCTGGTTTTATTTGCATTTTACGCAGTGTCTTTCACAACTTTTTCAGAAACGGGGTTGTATGACCTGACTAATTGTGTCAGCTCTACACATGTAGGTAGATGTTAACCGACATAGAAGAAGGACAGCAAGAAACATATTACATTTCAGCATTTATGAGGCATCGAGTCATAATCTGAGTTTTCAATATCGCTGGGTTTAAATTGGGTTTAAACTAGCTAAACTCCTAATCTTTTTTTGTTTTGTTTTGGTACGGTCTCACAAATCTGCCTGAGAAACAAATAATTTTCTCGGCAAAAATTAATCTCACAATGCAGCTTTGAAAATTCATGCAGTCAGAAGGTGTTGCTGCAGCTAGGTGGAGCAGGATTACAGGTGTAATCCACACACGCTGAAGCTGGCTTGGTTTGAGATTCTAATTGTTTGTGTCTATAACCATTAGGCTCACACCGGCTCTGCTCCATTGTGCCAACGTGTGTTTGGAGAAATAGCAGAATCCCTGCTGTGCTGGGCTTAAATCGCTCCTCGACACACATGTGCACCTCGAACACAAACACATGCACCAGTTTTTTTGTTTTTTTTCCAGATAACTCCAAAACTGCAGGACAGGGATCAATTTAACGTCTCCCTGCGGCAGTCTCTCTCCCGTCAGCTCCTTCGTTCCCTCCTCTCCCTCCAACCCGTTTATTTCTCGACAGGGTAATTGAGTACACACACTTGTGCACACGTACACAGGAAATGCAGGGTGCCTGAGCTACAGCATGCACACACACACTTGCCAACACACACACACTCACACATACATCTCCTGCTGAGTGGTGGCTTGTCTTCGCTTTTAAGGAGTGTGTGCTTTTGGCTCGGCTTTAATGGTCCGTGTTTACCCAGACCTAAGATATCTATAATTGGGACTGTTGGACGTCTGCTCCCCTCTCTGTCCCTATAGAGACCTTAACAAAAAAATGAGGACCCCCCTCCTACCCCCCCACCACTCCACCCTCATCTATCTCATAAATCTCCTCTCCTCTCCTCTCCTCTCCCTCTCCTCTCCTCTCCTCTCCTCATTTTCTCAATCATTCTTTCAGATTTTAGCATAAATAATTGAAAATCTGAACTGCAGCTGAAAATGTGGACAGATTCGAATAGCTTTTTTTTTTTTTCCCCACCAGTCATTCAAACCCCACTTCAGAATAAAAGGCAGCAAATTCTTCTAATTGAAACGCTGCATTAAAGGGAACGTTTAGCATTTCTGTTTGAAAAATGTCGATCACCAAGTCAATTTTCGGAATAATTGCAGATTAATTGTCTGATTGATAATTAGATTAATTGAGTTACCACTTCAGTTATGTCTGTGAGTTATGTTTGTTACTAGCGGTGTAGTCTATTAAATGCCAGAAAATTATGAAAAAGCAATGTTTTGTTCAAGCATTCCAAAATTTTCGTATTCCTTTTACAATGATATAAAACACAGAAATATAATAAAATCTCAAATTTTGGAATCTATAACCAGAAACATGTTTTTGAGCATTTTTGCAAAATAAAATACTTGATTTAATTACAATTAATACTTGATCGTGTCTTTGAGTGCTTGTGTATTTGGTGATTGTAACTCATGCGCATTTTCTTTTCACGTGTCACAGGGTTCATTCATGTTTGAGTTGTTTTGTATTAATGTGTACTGTATGTGTGGGCGCCTGCACATGCAGTCACAGTGTGTTCCCTCAGCTTTTGCAGTGTGGCAATGAGTCAGACAAGCCTGCTGATGCTAATGGTCTGTCTGTGGGAGACAGACACAGCTAGCTTGCTATAGTGTTGCGCACAAACATCCAGTCCATAAAACAATGACTTCCAGCTTGACAATCTTAACAGCCACGCAGGCACATACACGTCGTTTCATTGGACAACAGAGCCTCTTGGAGGGGAACCACAGCGGTCAAGACGGTGCCTGTTTCTGCACTGGCTGTTTGTATTCTTGGAGCGATATTTTTCTGTAGTGTTCTCTAATAAAGAGAGCGAAAGAGACAGATGGGTCTGAGTTTTGTGTGTGTGCACGAGAGGGAAATGGAGGATCACAAAGATAAAGGGGGTGGAGGTTGAGAAGAGACAGAGGAGGAGACAGGGGAGTGTGTGCTCCATATTTTATGCAGCTATATTGTGCGACGCTCGTGTGGTTTTGCTCAGCTTAGCTCTTTTTCTCTATTTGACTTGACTGGAGACACAGTTGTCTGTAAGTGTTCAGAGTCAGACAGTCACTTACACACAGAACATCAACATTTAATGTGCATCATGTGCCATTTGCTATTCCATAATTTGCATTTGGAGCTCCTTGGTGTGTGGATGTGAGTTTGGCTGCATGCATAGGGGCCTGTGTTTATATGAGTGCCCTGACCTGTGTGCATGCGTTAATTATCTGCATATCCTCAATCAGGGCCATAATGTCTGCTCCATATCCTGGTCATAATTTAGTAACATTTGTTAGTGGACAAAACTGTAACAGCATAATTATTTTACTGTGCTTCTTCTTCCTGCGAGAATTGGATTGATGAATCCCACTTCCTCCTTCACCAGACTTCCATATACGGCTAACCGCTACGAGTACCACCGCTACTGGTTGGCTCTGCTCGTTACCGTGGCAACCCCTACTCCCATTCTTCCACCACCAGCATCACCAGCACTATGTAGACGCTAACGTACGAGCAGGCGGCAGAGTGCCGTGGGGGAGGGATGAGAGAGGAAGAGAGCTCAATGTGGATAGACAAGCAAGGAGAAACTGAGAGAGTGAAACTGGGGAACAAGAGATGAGCGATGACAAAAGAACACGTGGGGAGAAAAGGATCGAGTGAATGAAACAGAGGAACGAAATTGGCTCTGAGTAATAAAGAAGGTACTTCTGCGTTTGAGATCTGGAAACAGTGTAAAAACGCCCGGAAAGACGGTAGAAATCGAGAAAGATGTATCCAGTAATGCAGAGAGTGTGTGAGGAGCAGAGTGAATGAGATTGTGTTGGTGTGGAGATTGAAGAGCAGTCCCTACCTCCCCTCATCATAAAACCTCTCTCTCAAGGCCACCACAAAATAGACAAGGCCACAGCTTTGAATCACTCTGACTCTCAATAAATACACTCTCCTCACTCTATTTTTGTTACAGCTAAAGGTTATTGAGGACCAGGCTATTTTCTAAATAAACCGGAACCAGTGGATTGTTGAAGCTTATCCATGATATTTTTTTCCGAAGATATTATTTGACTATTTGGTAGTCCAGAAGCAGATTTGAGCTTCTGTTACACAAAAATGTCTGAGGCAGAACTTGCGCTTGGTCACTCAAAATGTACTTTGTTAATACTCACCCATTGTTGTACAGCTGTTTTTTTCCACTCATAAGGGAAATACTGAGGCACTGCAGGTTTTTGACAATTAGGTAGGTTTGTTTTTCAGGTAGCATTGCTTTATCAACTCAGAAATTTCCTTGCTTTTATGCCTTTTATTTTGTTTAGTTTCAAAAGTTACATGCAGGCAATTTGATCTACAATGCTTTTAGATTCCTTCAATCCAAAGACATTTCAAGTGTTAACATTTTTTTTTTTTTTTTTTTGAGAAAATGTCGCTCCAGTGGCTTATAAAGTGGAAGTAGATGTTGTTCTAACCCAGTGTAGTTGTTCAACCACAAAGTGTGGAAACACAGAACATAACACGTTTCAACAAGGAAAGGTTCCACTTCTTAAAATTTGTTGTAAAAGTTAAATGAGAAGATCATCTGTGAGCTAAATACAGTATGTAGCTACAGCCAACAATAACTAACCTTAGCTTTGTAAAAACATAGGAAACGGGGAGAAACAGCCGACCTGACTTGATCTAAAGTTTAAAAAACAGCCTTCCAGCACCTCTGCAGTTTTCTAATCAACAAAACATACTGGAACTATTTGTTGTCCAAATGCAGTAACTTAGTTTCTAATGGTTGTCTGACCTCTTGGATTGATTGCAAGACTCCAGAAACCCAATTACCTTTCCTTTTTTTCTTTTCTACTTTCAGATAGAACTATTCTTTAAACACACTTCATTAGTATTGAACTGATTTTGTCAGTCTTTAAAGCAACAACTGACATCTGCCCCGTACACCAGCAGCTGAGGTGCTGAACTGAAGCCTGAAGCAACATGTGGATAGAATGTGACAAAGAAAGCTTGACAATCTGCATTTGTCGTAACTGCGGCTGATTATGACCATTTTGAAGTTCATCCAGTCATCGCCACGGTGATCAGCATCACCACCAACTGTCTGTCTTTAACACAGCCACAGATTTGAAACTTCGCAACTGAGCCGAACATCCAGTTCACTTCTGTCACTAAACAGACCGGAACTGTTTACTTGTTTTGTACCAATGAATCAGGTTTAGGGTGACTGAGAAGCCTGAATATAGAAGGATAACCAATTAAGCGGAAATGTCAGACTAAATGGAATACACACATGTTGATCATAGTTTTAAAATGTATCCATTCACAACTATGGCATTCATGATCATGGAGAGTCAGCACATCAGTTTAGCCAGAAGAGTTAATTTGAACATGGGACGGTGAGATAACCTGAGATTACTTGTTATGGCTCCATACCAGGTTAGCTCCATCCTTCTCCACCACGTCCTTTTTAAAAAAAAAAAATTGAATCTGTGTCTGTAATCGTTATGAAACAGGTTTAACCGCTGATATTTTTTTTGCCTCTAGAGCGGCTTTGTTTCCAAATACATACTTAAAAGTAAATCTTCAGTCTGCAGCACAAAGGGGACCTGAAAGGAGGATAAGTAGACAGAAGGACATATTACAGGCGATGTTAAACTAGATTCAGGCCTCGGCTGTAACACTAATGTGCCCTTTGTTAGACGCCACTACTGAGTGCTTGTATTTCACACTTAGTGTATTGTATCACGTAGGAAGGACGACCGAAAGCACTGAGTCTGTATAGTAAATGCTAAGTGGTTAATAACGTGCCTTCTCCCTATATTAGTGTTGTAATTTGGAGTGTGTCTTTGGGTACTATTGATGTGGACATTTGGTGGACAGAACAATAATGATATCTGATCAAAAACGCATACACTCAGGCACTACAAAGATTATAGAGTTCATATTTATCTCTGCACAAGGTGAACTTAACTGACACTAATCCTGTGCGTCACTGTGTCATAATGGAGCTCAGATCACACCTGGGCCTACTGTGAAACAGCTGTGTGTGTGGGGGGGTGGGGGGGACTTTTGTCTATGTTTTGCTGGGATAATATTTTCTCCTTAATGTGAATTGTCTCTTAAAGCTCACACACAAATGCATAATTTTTGCGTTAGTGATCAAATATTGTTTTATTACACATTAATTTGCATAATGGTTTTTCATTTTACATGTTAATGCATTGACTGTTTGCTTGGTTGAATACATCAGTCGGGTAAATGTTAGGCAGATGAATGATGATGTGTGGTCATTTAGCTAATGGCAGCTCTCTCGCTCTTTCCCTCCCATTTCTCCTGTAATACTACCTCTCTCCTCTTCCTCTCTCCTCTTCCTCTTTCTCTCTCTTGCTGTCTCCATCTTTGGCTTCATGTCTCACTCTCTCCAGCTGATATCATCTCCACTGTCGAGTTTAACCACACAGGAGAGCTCCTGGCTACAGGGGATAAAGGGGGCCGTGTGGTCATCTTTCAGAGGGAACCTGAGGTATAGTAGACACACGCACACACACACACACACACACACACACACACACACACACACACACACACACACACACACACACACACACACACACACACACACACACACACACACACACACACACACACACGCTAACGTTCACACACTTAAGACTCAAACTCCAATATAACATTTTTCATTCCAGCTGTGCGAGCAGTGATGAATGCACTCGGTTCCCCTCCAGCTACGCTCTATATTGGTTGATAAATAGTTGATGCCCCTGCTGTGTCAGAGAGTGTATCGTTATAGCTGTGCAGAGTCCATGCCATGGTGCTTCTTTACATGATCAAGATTAAGGTGACTGAATCAGGTCCCGAATGTTACGTTGCACCGTGATCATACATCATACATTAGCAAGTGCACGCTTTTGTCCACACGACCTTTTCTTTAATTTCCTCCTTTTCTTTCCACAGGGCAAGACTGAGCCATTCTCCCAGGGAGAGTACAATGTCTACAGCACCTTTCAGAGCCATGAGCCTGAATTCGACTACCTTAAGAGTCTGGAGATTGAGGAGAAGATCAATAAGATCCGATGGCTGCCTCAGCAGAATGCTGCACAATTCCTCCTCTCCACCAATGGTGAGAGACCCACACTTACATATACATCTCAGAGGAACCTGGAAGCTGTTGGAATGATTATGAAAGGCATTATTTGAACTCACACGAGATATTGTTGTTTCTCGCTTAGCCCTTTCTACCCGAACAGTACCAGGCCATACCTTTTATTAAAACGTGACTGATCGGATCTCCAAAGCTCTCCAAACGGCGTAATTGAGAACCTCCAGGAATTACTGGTCCTGTATTGCGTTGCTGTGTTGCTAGAGATGTACCTCAAGTTTTAGAACACAATCAACAGCATCAGACTCGACTGACTCGTTGTAAGGGTATGATGCAAATGATATTAGGTGAATGCAAAAGTGTTTTGTTTTATTTCCAAATTCACCTAAGTGTTCTTTATCTGTAGAGGCTGTTCATTTCAGCCGTACAATTAAAGCACAATTACCGATTGAACTGCAGTGTGTTCTCTAAAGCGTATTTGTGCTTGTGAGCTGCATGGCGTAATTAGGATCTTTATATGAGTTTCATAAATCAGAAGAAGATTTTCCGCTGTGTTTTCATCGAGAAGAGTTGCTGCTTGCGTCACATCACATCTCTGTTGTGCATAATGATGAGCTTGTCTTACTCGGCAGACAGGCCGAACCTCCAGGAATTACTGGTCCTGTATTGCGTTGCTGTGTTGCTAGAGATGTACCTCAAGTTTTAGAACACAATCAACAGCATCAGACTCGACTGACTCGTTGTAAGGGTATGATGCAAATGATATTAGGTGAATGCAAAAGTGTTTTGTTTTATTTCCAAATTCACCTAAGTGTTCTTTATCTGTAGAGGCTGTTCATTTCAGCCGTACAATTAAAGCACAATTACCGATTGAACTGCAGTGTGTTCTCTAAAGCGTATTTGTGCTTGTGAGCTGCATGGCGTAATTAGGATCTTTATATGAGTTTCATAAATCAGAAGAAGATTTTCCGCTGTGTTTTCATCGAGAAGAGTTGCTGCTTGCGTCACATCACATCTCTGTTGTGCATAATGATGAGCTTGTCTTACTCGGCAGACAGGCCCCATTGTACAGTTTATATTCTGAGTTTATGACTATATAGGAAAATCTATAGATTTACCCTGAAAGCCCTGATATAGATTTCTTTAAGTAGTACATTATTTATAATTGAAGGTATGAAAAATGTAAGACCTGCTTCAGCAGTTCGGTGATGACACTGCTGAGACACTTGGTGTCATTTTTCAGGAGAATACAAAGAGTCTGAGCTGTCTTTGTAAACCTGATGGTTTGAAGTATGGTGGATTATCTTGTTTGTTCTGTCATTTATGTTGAATTCAAGAGCTGTGTGTGTCTTTTTGCCAAAAATACCACTGCAGTTTATTTTAAGATTTCAGACTTTAGCTTTGATGAAATTTTGGGTGGAAATCTTCAGTATATTTAGTCTACTCTGATATTTTTAATCACATCTAGTCTGCGATCCTCAGATAAAACCCGAACCTTAAAGCTTCTCAATAAGCACCTTTCATTTAATAGTAACACTTTAACATTATGTCGGTTCATATCTGATTAGTTAATGGCTCTGTCTTTTGCCCAGATAAGACCATTAAGTTGTGGAAGGTGAGTGAAAGAGACAAACGGCCAGAGGGTTACAACCTAAAGGATGAGGAGGGTCGCATCAAAGACATCTCAACAGTCACCTCCCTACAGGTAATTTGCCATCTTTATATCTGTCTAACTGTCTCTGTCTTTCTATAGCTATCCTTCTTTATCTAACGCGCAGGTTTGGCAATGAAACTGGGTCAGTGGGTACAGATGTGTTTGCATGTGCAAAAATGGGTCACTGGCACAAGATACATGCGAGTGCCTGAGTGTGTGGGGGAAGTGAAATCCTCAATTTCCAGCCGCACAGAGCAGCAACACAACATCTGCACTAGATCTAAATTTGTCACGGCATCAGTGTTTACATTAGCAGTGAAATCTCAGCAATCTGTTGCTCAGTAACTCACCGTGTGTTTGTGTGTGTATGTGCTTGTACAGTAAGAGGTCTGAGAATGTGTGTGTGTGTGTGTGGTGGTGTTACCACTGTGTTGAATGCAAAGAAGGACATACATAGGCTGTAAACTGTGCATCAAAATGGAAACTTGTATTGACAAAGAATTTATACAATGAAGCCAAATCAACTTAAAGTCAAGTATTTAATTTGCTCTTCTTCTTGCTATCAAGCACGTAAGGTTGGGTTCTAGCTGTGCTCTATTATTGATGCCAAAGGAAGTAATGCATTAAATATTAATTTATGGTACAATAAAATCATTTCAATTTATTCTGTTCTCCATCATGACAATCTTTCTTCTCCTAATCAGCTATAAGGGAGTTTATTACATTTCCCTCTCTTTGCTTCTTTACCAGGTGCCAGTGTTGAAGCCCATGGATCTGATGGTGGAGGTGAGCCCTCGGCGAGTATTTGCCAATGCACACACCTACCACGTCAACTCCATCTCCGTCAACTCTGACTATGAGACCTACATGTCAGCTGATGACCTGCGGATTAACCTCTGGCATCTGGACATCACCGACCGCAGCTTCAGTATCCTTTTTGGGTTGTAGTGAACATGCAAATCAGGGGAGAGGAAGACAAACGCCTACATATGCAGTCATGTAGGTGTGAGCCTGAACACACATGCTCAACCACATATAACGGCAGGGATAGATTTATTAACGCACAAGGACACAGATAATGAATGCATACATTAACACGTAGATGCTCTATAATCAATTCCTGCCCACACACGGAACAAACTCCTACCTTGCAAATCCCACTTTGTTGTATGAAAAAAATGCACAAAGACACACAGTTTTGGGGGAGGGGAATATTATTCTTGAGAAGTGAAAATGTATCTTAATGAATAATTCAGAGGCTGCATAAATATTTCAGCCCCTTTCGGAGTCCTAATCCAGCTCAATGGGACACAGAGCAGTCGCATCCCTGACCCAGACAGGATTTATAAAATTACAATTTATCTGAATATGGAATTACTTTCTTCCCAACAATCCTCCTAAGATATATTAATATTGGTTAACTTTATTCCTGCTGTAAATTATTTACATTGTGTTGGCTGTGGATACATTTCCATACACATCATTTTTATTTGTATGTGGGTTATGGGCCTGCATGGGCGTCCACATGGCTTACATTTTAATTCATAGTTTAATTAGTTTATCATTAAGTCAGTTACTGATTAATATTGATGAAAGGATGAATACATGAATAAATGAATGAATATGTGCATTATGCTGTACACGGTATGGTGGCAGTCATGAAAGATAAAAGAGTTCAGGGTGAAATATATAACGCCAGCCTCAGAAGCTGACTCTTTGTTGTTTCCCTGAGCGATGATGCTCTCTATCAGACATTGTGGATATCAAACCAGCCAACATGGAAGATCTGACAGAGGTGATCACAGCGGCTGAGTTTCACCCACACCACTGTAACTTGTTCGTCTATAGCAGCAGCAAAGGCACCCTGCGCCTCTGTGACATGAGAGAAGCAGCACTGTGCGACAAACACTCCAAATGTGAGTAAACCTGCTGTGAGACAGGATAAAAACATCCACTTACTTTTTTTTCTTTCTTTTTTTTTTTTTTTTCACCCACAGGGTCAGAATGTCCATTTCTGGTGGTTTTGCATGCTTTATCAGAGAAACTCAAAATTGTTCTGCGTAACAATTTTCAAAGCATACTCTTAAGGTTTTCCTTTACCTTTTACCAATATGTTTTTAATCACCAACCAATTAATCTATCCAGACTGAAGTATCTCAAAAACTACAGAGTGGAACATTCATGTTTCCCAGAGGATGAATCCTAATATGTTTGGTGATCCCTGACTTTTCCTCGAGCGCCTCCATGAAGTTCACATTTGTGGTTCTGAGTGAAATGTATTGACAACTCCTGGATGGATTGCCATGAAATTTGTTACGCACATCCATCCCCCCTTTCAGGGTAAATTGTAATCACTTTGGTGATCCCCAAACTTCTCATTCAGAACCGGCATCAGCTTCAAATTTCAGTTTTTCCAATACTTTGGATTGGAAAGCTACATTCCCATCAGGCTCATCTCTACTGCATTTTTACTTCTAATCACTAAGTGCTAACAGGATAACTAGAATGATCAACATTGTGCCCGCTAAACATTGGTATATTGACATTGTCATTCTGACCATGTTAGCATCATGATGTTAGCATTTTGCTAAAAGCAACACAGTGCCCAGTAACAACCTCACAGAGCTTCTGGCATGGCTGTAGAGTCTTAGTTTTAATCTGGTTGATAACTTGTGTGAAAATCACTTTGCAGAGACGTGTTTAACATACCTAATCCATCACAGTACATCAATTGTTAGTTTGCTCCATTTATGTGTATTTTTGTAATTGAGAGCAGGACTGTTTGGACATATTGTGTGTTTCATTTGTAGAGACTGAAATCAAGCCTGCAAAATCTCAGGTACTCTTATTTACTCATTGAATTATCCAAAACCTAAAGTGTAAGACATTTGATTTCCTCACAACGTGGGAACACGATATATCTCTTTTAGAACTCCTTCGCTCTGTGTAATAATGTTTCTTTCCCCCTCAAGTCCACTCTTTGATTAATATAGAACAGGGCTGGTTTCTTCATAAATCTGCTGTCCTTCAGGGGCCATGATTCAATTTATGGTACCAGTTATTTTTTATTTAATATTGATGGTTTCCAAACTTTTTTTCCCCCCTACTTTTTGTTCCTGTTGAAATGTTTTCCGTTTGATTTACAGCTCTGACCATGAGTCACTAGTATAGTGTTCCTTCACAAGCCGTGCTCAACAGGCCGCTTTCATTTTGTTTGATAGATTCAGTTTTTACTAAGAATTTGAATTCATCTCTTTGAAATTTGCTGATGTTTATGCACGGAAGTATTCAGACAGCAACAGCTGTACATAAATATACAAAACTCATCTGCATGTATATGTATGCATTTAGTTTATGAGGCTAAAGTCTCATCTAAACCTTTTTCTTTTTGTCTGTACACGAGACAAAGAAACACATACCATCAGCATACGACACGCACACATCTGTGTTTCTGCCTCGCATCTAGATTACTGGCACTCACCCTCCTCTCCTCCTCTCCCCCCCTTATCTCCCCCACCCTCTCCAGTGTTCGAGGAGCCCGAAGACCCCAGCGCTCGCTCCTTCTTCTCCGAGATCATCTCCTCTGTGTCAGACGTCAAGTTCAGCCACAGCGGTCGCTACCTGCTCACCAGAGACTACCTGACAGCCAAAGTCTGGGACCTCAACATGGAGAGCAAGCCCCTGGAGACATACCAGGTGTGTGACCGACCATGTGTGACTAACATGAGGCAGTGTTGAATAAATAGAGATGCCACCATGAATATTTTCTTTCATACAAGCTACTGTGATGAGATTTTCCCCTGGCAAGGAGCAAATCTCGGCAAAGTGAACTGAATAGTAGTTGAGCAGACATTAAAATATTTCCCTTTGATCTACTCATCTCCCAGAGGCAGGGATCGTTGCAGATCCGCTAATATATTGTTATTGATCATCAGTTTTCTACAACTACAGTCTGTATGCTGCATTTAACCATATTTAGTTGGCGTTATTACTCTGCTGGTATCCTGATGCTAACACCACATGCAACCGTGTTCCAAAGTCCCGCTTAAGTTTTTTTTGGTATCTTTGGAAAAACACAACAAATGCAAATCTTTCTTTACAAAACACAAGTGGTTATTGAATGATTTGATCACTGTGAATGGAATATGCAATGGCTTTTCCAGTCACCAGATCTCAACCTAACTGAGCATCTTTGGTCTGATATGTGTTAGTCTTCACCACATCATTAAAACACTAGATGGGGGAAAGTATTTTTTCTGTGTACTTCCCTCTAGCAGAGTTAGAGAATCCATTCAGTACTGAACCAGTTCTTTTGGCTCGTGTTGGCCCAATCCCTTACTAAGACTCTTAGCAGAGCTTCTGCTACTAAATCAAACTATTCATTAGATCCCCTTTTTTTTTTTTTTTTTTAAATGCGTGTTTTTTTTAAAAAAGTATTTCTGACTGGAATCATTGTAGTTTTGTCTGAACTGCGAGGTGACAAAATGTCCCTTTACTGAAAGAGGGCTTTGTCATCCTGGAAAATATGCATAACTGGAGTCAGAAATGAATCATGGGCAGAAAGTTGCCTCTTACAATCACAGTACTTATTGATGATTAGATTTTTCCAAAACCTTTTAAGGATAATTGAATTGATTACAGGCCAGAGGACTTGACTTTTCCTCATCAGTGCAGAATCATCAGAGATCCTCACTCTGGCCAAAGTTTCTAACTTTGAACTGCAATCTCTCGATCTGTGTGCTCTGAAGACAAATGCGTGAGACAAATACGAACAGTAAATTAGCAGTACGCTATATAAGTGGGGTTGACACTCCAGGGGCTTAACATGCTCTTGAAAATGTACTCATACAACACAGAGTGCTCAGCTGAGTAAAAAGCCTTTTTTTTTTCTATTTGCCCATGCTTTCACACATACTGTACACGCTCAATATGTCTCTTGTGTCACTTCTGAGTGTTTACATTAGGCCACAGCAGCTTCTGTTTATGCATTTATGGGCAGTAGAAGTATTCCTCAACTCCTTTCTTCAATATGTGTTTGGTATTCCTGCCGCTGGCGTGTGGGTTGTACACGTGTGTTTGTGTATGTGTGTGCGCCTGACGTGTGAGGGCCTCTGAGGCAGTCAGGAATGGGAGGCTGAGACGCACCGGAGCTATTTATAGGCTGCCGAGCCTCCACTCATAAAGTAAAGCGGGAAGGAGGGATACCTTACACAGCGGCTGACACCTAGATCTGCAATGCAGCACAGAGAGGGAGGAAGAGGGGGAAGGAGGGAGAAGAGGGGCGAGGGAGTGTGAGGATGGTGTGATGAGAGGAGGAGAGAAAACTGAGGGGAGTAAATGATCAGATGAGGGAAAGGGATAGCAGAGGTTGCATTATACAGTGGCAAAAAAAAGAAAGTAAAGCCTTTGAAAGTGTTTGCTTTCATTTATATATTTGTCTTAAAATGCGTTCAGATCTTCATCTAAGTTAGAATTATAAACAAACTCAATATATATGAACTCATAACACAAGAATTAGTGTAGTGCTCTTGTCCATAGTTATTATATCATTCAAACATTTACAAAGTTGGACAAAGTCAACTGCGAGACTATGAACGTCAACAAAAGCTAATTACAGTCAGGAGTTAACACACTGTAGTCCAGTCAATGAAACCAGTTTGGAGTTGTGGGTTAGAGCTTCTTTGACTTATAAAAAAAACACTCAGACATTTTGACTTTCCTAATGTCTTTCAAAAAGAGATCTCAGAAGACTTGAGAACATGAATTGTCGATGTGCAATAATATAATAGCAGTTCTAAAATGTTACACAAATTGTCTATAATTGGAGATGTTTTTGTCGTGTGGCTGCCGATCCTAGAAGCAGCCACCCGGCTAAGATGACTCCACAAGTACAACACAGGGGGGACAAGTGAGATAAAAAAAAAAAAAAAAAAACAGGAGACGCCCAGAGTAAGAGCTAAAGGCAGATCAACAAATCATTGGAGCTGGTCAACATCTTTGTTTCATGAGTACATCATATGCAGATCATGGCTGCATAGAGCACCGAGTCTGTCATGGGACACCACGGAGGAAGCAGCTGTTCTTCAAACAGCTGTCCCAACAGCCACTCTCAGTGCTGCTGGGACAGTGTTTTGTGGACTGATGAAACTAAGGTTGAATGGTTTGGGAAAAACAGCGCTGCACGGCATAAAAACACGAAAACATCATCACAAACTTGGTAAAGTGCTGCAGATAGAGCATCAGGAATTGGGGCTGCTTTGCTGTGCTGTTCCAACATAAAGGGAGAACGAACTCCCAAATTTAGCACAAGTATTGTACGGGATCATGTCAGTGCAGCAAAACTCGGTAGAAGCTGGGTGATGCAGTGAGACCATGTTAAAGAAACTAAAGATACAAAAGATTCTGATTGCTTGTGTCTTATTATCATGAGCTCACTGTGGTTGTCTGTGTTTAAAGGATCAGATCAGATTTTGTAATCAATGAATGCAATAAACCAGGTATTTCCAGATGGCGCACACATTTTCTCTCTCCACTGTATGTGAGTAGATGGAGGAAACTGAGAAACTGGGGAGAAAAAAGGATTTCAGTGCTAAACTGCTCTCTTTTGGTTGATTTACACTCCAGTTCCCTCCTGGAGCTCGAAAAATATGCACAAATTCACGAGGGATGAGGCTCTGTACTCTAAATCAGAGATCATGTGGACTGAAAAAAACAAAAACAAAGAAAAAGACTGTAAATTCAGCTCCAGCTGACACTGTATCATTTCACCCTGTGCTGAAAGACCCATAGGGGAAAACCAAAATGTCACCAGGTTTGATGTACAACCATGAGACGACCTCAGCTTGACCGTTTATTGATTGCAAGGCGACTGTTGACTGCTGACTTTATGCAGAATGTGAAAAGCGGGGGCTTAATGCAGACCACAGTGGCTGGAAGAAGGTGTAGATTTCAGCCCCTTGCATCACCGAGCAGACACAGTGCTGACACAGGCAGGTCGAGGGAAAGCACCAGGGAAAAGAGTTATTAGTCAGTGAATGTGTGTGTGTGTGTGTGTGTGTGTGTGTGTGTGTGTGTGTGTGTGTGTGTGTGTGTGTGTGTGTGTGTGTGTGTGTGTGTGTGTGTGTGTGTGTGTGTGTGTGTGTGTGTGTGTGTGTGTGTGTGTGTGTCTGTTCTCATGTGTGTCTCTATTATCACGCCCTTGGTGGGTGCGATAATAGAGAGCTGGATGTTAATGGATTTGGTGCTATGGAAAAGGAGTTTAGATTAAAATGTAATTCTGGCCCTTGTATTGCCAAGGGCCAGTGTTAGATCTTATTAGTGTTGCCTTCTGGGAGGTTTGTGTTACAACTTGTCTTTGTATGTATGTGTGTTCGTGTGTCTTCTGCTCACTCTTCTATTTATAGTTTACACCGAGAGTCAATATCTAGGAGTGAAGCAGCTGCGTGATTGACACGTTTTTGTATTCAAATCTCTGTGTGTGTGTGTGTGTGTGTGTGTGTGTGTGTGTGTGTGTGTGTGTGTGTGTGTGTGTGTGTGTGTGTGTGTGTGTGTGTGTATTTTTTCTTCCAGGTTCATGATTACCTCCGCAGCAAGTTGTGTTCCCTTTACGAGAACGACTGCATCTTTGATAAGTTTGAGTGTGCCTGGAACGGCTCGGACAGGTACCTGACGTGTCTGCACGTGTTTGTCTCTGTACTGACTTCATGGAAACAACGTGTCTCAAGGATAAAATGTCAAAGGAAAGTTAATAGGTTTATGTTTTAAACATCAGTTCACTTAAATACTCACCACAGTGGTGCTTTGCCAGTTTTATGAGCATTTGATCGTGTTCTTTCAGGAATTACAGGAGTCTAAGCTGTTCAGAGAATGTTTGTGGATTAGCTACAGAAACTATTGTCTTCCAGGGACGTAAACACGATCAGTTGGTCCACCTCTTTTGTCCAATCTGCAATATCTCGACAACTATTGTTTGGATTGCCGTTAAATTCGGTTCAGAGGATCCTGAGATGGTCGACACTAATAACGTCGTTCATCCTCTAACTTTTCATCCGGAGCCAATACCTGATAAAAAAAAATTGCAGTGTCAGCTTAATGAGCCACAGCGCTCTGTGCATTGTGTAAACATTGTTGAGCATTTAGCACCGCCTGACAGAATCACAAGTAAGACTACCGAACAGATGATAGATATCTATCTTTTAGGAGCCGGTCAAACACGCGACGCATTCGACGCCTTTGCACATATCACACAGCTGTTCCGATTATGTGTGTTGGTGCATTTTAAACACCCGACCACGGACGGTCAAATCCGAGTAAACAGTCGAGCTAAAATCTTGTGAAAGCGTTCATGTGATCGCAGCTCATGAATGTCCTCGAGCACAACGCTTGGATCCATTCAGCTGTGCCTGTTTATCCTTTACTTACCCGTACAATGTGAGAGAAACGAGAATGACAGTAACCGGGTCGCTCCTCTGCTCTCCTCCCGGCTCTGTCCAGTGTAATCATGACCGGAGCCTACAACAACTTCTTCCGCATGTTCGACCGCAACACCAAACGCGACGTGACCCTGGAGGCGTCGCGAGAGAGCAGTAAACCCAGAGCCGTGCTGAAGCCGCGGAGGGTCTGTGCCGCTGGAGTAAAACGCCGGAAGGATGACATCAGTGTGGACAGCCTGGACTTCACCAAGAAGATCCTCCACACGGCCTGGCACCCGAACGAGAACATCATCGCCATCGCTGCCACCAACAACCTGTACATCTTCCAGGACAAACTCAACTCTGAGATGCATTAATGAACGGATGTCAACGAGTTTACACCCGAACACACAACTATGCCAGAATGTACACATTATCAAACGTACACTCGCGCTCTCACACACCCGGGAAGATGCCTAACAAACTCGGTCAGAAAACCAACACCCACATCTAGGTTCTACTCCTTCACCTCCTCCGCCTCCCAGAACTGAAAGGACCTTGACAGGGCTAGAAAGGGAACAGGCTGGATTACGCAATGGATTATGGATTGCAAAATTGTTCAAACTGTGGATTTCTTGATTGTGAGCCTCTGGCTTGTGCTCGATGGTGTGTTGAGTGCTACAGCTCAGCTTCTGAGGGGGATCGACCCTCCCTCCCCAGACCGGAGAGACGTTTACATGTTGTGTTTTTTTTTTTTTTTTTTACTTTCTTCAGGCTCTTTTCCTCTCTCCACCTCCTCCTCCACCTCCTCTTCCTCCTCTCCTCTCCTCTCCTCTCTGTATTTGTTTGCTCGAGCAAAGTCTATTCTTATCCCTTGCCCACTGTTTTGTGTAACAAAAACCCTTTGTGGTTGTCTACCAGCGATACTGATGAGAAATCGGGGCATTTATATAACCTGGCTGTTCGTTTGATTTTCCGATCCTACTTCTGTTTTTGTAACTTCTCGTTAGATGATGTTGATGATGGTAAATATGATGGCGACGTAAAATGACATACAACAATGAACTTGGGACCGCCCCGTCAACCCAAGTGCACCAGACTCCTCTGAGCTCTGCCTGATTCAGGAGATGACTGACAGCAGGGCTGTGTTCAGAGAAATTAACTCACCATGGCCTAATATGAGGACACACACTCGTACCCGCTCCACACAGTGTGTTTCAGCAACCAAGGTTTTCTCGGCTGAAACAGGCCTCTGATTGTGGTCCCTGCTTCTGGTCTGGGGCTGCCTTGTGTTGCTACGTTGACATTAAGTACGTTAACTCAGATGAAGCAAAAATGAATTGAAAAAAAAAAAATTGAAAAAATGAATTCATGTCAACAATCAAGCAAAAAGATGCTGCATGTCAAACAGATTTAGCTTAGGTGTTTATAAATTGACTGACTGACTGACTTGGCTGCCTTCTTAACCATTTAGACCCAGCTGTACAAAGGCTTCAGGGGCCCCAGGGCTCCTTGCAGCACGAGTAACCATAGATGACCGAGCTGTCCTACCTTTATATGTGTCTTCGGACACTGAAGCATGTTTACCAGTGTTCGGTTCATACACGTACATTTTGAATGAAGCCGTCCACGACGTCAGTTTCTACTGTTCGAAACTGAGAACCAAGAGGAATGGGGAATGTTTCTGATTAATGTTGTTCTCTAAAAGAAAAAGAAAAAAAAAAAATCAAAGGGCCTCAATGGTGTCTGTATATATCAGCTCTGTTTTTGACATGTATGAGGTTTTGTTTCGGGTTTTTTTAAACAACCATAAACGGACTGCGGACTCGATCATCTGTATTGATGATTGCCTCCAAAGCTACAGCAGAGAGATGGTACTCTAATCTCCTCAGCCTTCCTCACTGATTCCTTTGCTGATGTGCAGAAGCTTTTATTTTTTAGAAAACAAGTTTATTCTTTTATTTGTCCTTGTTTTGGAACATCTGACAAGTTGTACTCCACGTCCTGACCAAACTAATGTTAATTCACACATTTTTGTGTTAATGTATGTTCATGACAAAATTGTCAAATGGACAGTTATAAATAATGTTAATATGTTTTTGTTTTTTTCTGATTAAAGATTTCAACGAAATTGCATCCAATGAGCATACAGTTGTGGTTTTTTATTGCAGCATAATTATATAACTGATAATATTGCCATTATATTATTTCACATCCTGTAGAGCTTCAGTTTAAATGGGTCTATAGGTCATGTAGTCTGAGGCACCACCTCCTGTCATTACTCAGTTATTAAATCTGGAATGAACGATTGCAAGGGTTCCGAAACTTGGCCTGCGATGCCCCCGTTTGGAGGCTGTAAACATTGCACCATTGCCCATGTTCACATTCATGAACTGGTAACTAGTACAATATTTAATAATTCAATAATTTTACTGAAATAATTACCAAGGTTTCTTTTTTCTGTCTCATTACATTTTTTCCTGTCTTTACACAAACTGTGAGAGTTTCCGCATTCAGAAACACCATCATCTCCTGCTCTACTGACAGTGAGCTCAAGAACAAAATACACTTCTTCATGATTTGTTTATTATTCATAATGTGTTTGCTTGATGGGTATGACCTGTTTTTTTCCCCCTTCCTGTCAAAAGTCTGCTCATTACATTCTTAATGTCGCCGTGCTGACGACAGCCGTGTCCAGAGGACTTGTACATCCGGCGTGAAGACCTTTGTGGTGCCTCTGCCTTACGTTTGTAGCTTCTTCACATTTGAAACATTGTCTGCTGGGAATCAGCATTTTTGGCTGAGCATGTGAACACATAAGGATTCCTTCAAAGTTTTGACCGCAAACTTATTATAAGTCTACAGATGTGGATGTAAACCACAACGTCACTTGTAGGTGAAGATATACAACCACGAGGCGGTAATTCTAGTTTTCCACGTCTTTCCAATGTTAATCTAAATTTAATGCCCATTTTACATCAGATATTTTTGACAGTGAGCCAAGGTGCTCAATACAAGCAGCCTGAAGCTGAAGCTGCCAAAATCATTGAATAATTTAATCTTGTACTTCTACTGTGACATCTCAAAATGTCTTCAATGAACTATTGGGTGTCCTGGACTGGTGATCCCAGACGTAAACAGAATTAGTACAATAAATATCCCTTTCCCACAGAGACAGATTTGAGAACCTGCTTCGAAGTTTGTGCTTAAGAGTAGTATCGTGCAAATGTTGTATAAAAACAGCCAGAAGCAAATGGTTCATCATATTTATATGTCGCAGTACAGAAAACAGTAGTGACATCCTAACTTTAAAGCACATCGTCACTTGAGGACTGCAAACGTTCAAACAGACTAAATCCCTGCACAGCAGAGATGGAGACGAACAAGGAGGAGAAAGAAAACAGACACAGCAGAGATCAACTTGTTTAACTGCTCTGTAATAAATAGAAGCTCTGATTAGAGGCATGATTCAGTCTTCCCTCCCAAATTATATTGTATTGATAATACAAATATATTTTATAAGGCACTTGAAACCCAACCACTTTAAAATGACTTCCTGGACATCGACTGTATCATGTTCAATGATTAAAGGTTGACAGCAAAGAAAACCTTGAATTATAATCTATTGTGTAAGAAAAAAAAACCTTTTCCTACAAACTACACAACAATGAGAGTACAGTTCAACAAGGAAACTGTATCATGTCAATACTGATGATTTTGGCCACAAAGAACTGTAATGCATGTCACGACAATGACCAACATATGTAAAATGTAGTGTGCAAAAGACAAAGCAAACAAAGACAAATCAAAATGACTTCATCAACAGACTCACTGTGGTGAGCCCGTATGCACCTAAAACTGGATGAAATGTTCATAAAAAGAAAACTAACCACCGCTGAGGAGGTTTACATTGTGTTTCTCCTGAAGTAGTGTTCAAATGACAGAATCTCAAAGGTTTGTGTTTCTCCCCTTTAAATATTACATTTACCATATGTACTCACATTTTGGCTTAAAAGCTATAAGACTGCAAACACACTCTCAGTGCACATCAAAAATGTCTGAGGATCTGTCTGCTCTAATGTTACCATCGGATTCTCTTAAGAACAGTGTTGCACAATAATTCAGATACCGCGATATCATCATGATCTCGCGCCTCGTCTCCCACAGAGGTGTGTTCCCTCTATCCCCCCTCCTGTGTCACAGCCTCTGCTTCGGCCTCTGTCTCTGGGTGGTGCTTCAGCTGAGCAGTCAGGAAGGGGTTGAAGAAGAAGTCAAACCCGAACTGGAGGGCGTTCTGAGCCGTGCGCCTCCAGTCGTGCTCGATCTTGTATTGCCTGCGGCTGGGAACCCGGTTATCGTGGCACGACATGCAGTGAATGGCTCTCAGTTCAAACACGGGCCATTTGGAGCCCAGGCGCCCCTCCAGTATTGTGCTGAACTCTATCAGGCTGTTGGTGTTTAAGTGCAGAAGCACAGATTTGAACTCATTACTGGCCCGCAGAACGATGTCCTTCGTCGCGTCTTCATCTTCTATGACCGTCCCGTTCCTGGTCTTCCTCTCCAGCGGCATGCCCATCGTGACCTCAAACTTGTATCGGTCGAACTTTTTGACGTGGCATTCGTGTTTGGCCAGTTTTTTCAGTTTGCAGAGGGGATCTTCTGGGGGAGGAGCGCGTGCAGGCTGAGGCTGGGGCTCAGCTGTGGCGTTTTTCCCCTCGTCACACAGAGGATACGGCTCTCCATACAGGCACCGCATCCAGTTCCCCACGAACACGGGCAGCAGGTTGATAACCGACTGAGGCCCATTCTCAATGTCGGTCACCCGGACATATTTGAAGCGCCCTGTCCAGGTGACGCGGTGTCCTTCGAGGTGAGAGCAGAGGATCTGGGTTTGGGCCATGTTGGACTCCTTCCAGGCCAGCGGGCCGCAGAGGTTGCTGTACTCGGGCCACGTCAAGGTGGAGTTGTATACCTTCATGCCTTCCGACCTGTAGACGTACATCCAGCAGAAGAGCAACACCGCGCTGAGCCACACCAGGATGAGCTTGACAATGCTGCTGCCTGACAGAGACCGAAAAACCGCGATGGGGTTGAGGCTGAAGCGCGTCCAAAGCCTCAACACCACTGGCACAAAGCAAACAGTCAGAGTGACCACCATCTTGGTAATCTCCAGAGTGAGAAACCACTGCAGCAGCTGGATGATGACCATCGCAGCCACGCCCAATGAGAGGACAGGGAGGGCAAACAGGAAGAGGAAGTAGCCCACACAGGTGCGGATGAGTCCTATTGCGGAGGCGTTATTGAGGAACACCAAGCAAAGCTCACACCAGGTGAAGCAAACCAAGTAGGGCACCAGGCACAGGTAGGTGCCTTTGAAGCCTCTCATCTGGGCCATACGGAAGAGGAGATAGAAAAGATGTCCATACAGAAGACACGGCAACCCCAGGTTTAACGCCATGATATCTGCTATTGGCACAGAGATAAAAGTCATCCCAAAGACCCTGAGGAACTGGAAGGAATCTGGCAGGAGATGAGTGAGGGAGCACGCGCCAGAGAGGACTTCTGTGAGGAGGGCTTTACGAGCGAAGAGCTGAGCAGAGGCATGAAGGCTGAGGAAGGCGGTGATGGTGAAGAAGAGAGCAACGGCAGCCAGCTCCGAAGAGGGGATCCAGGATTTGTCAGCAACAGGGAAGGAGAAAACCACAAAGACCACCGAAAGCAGGAAGTACCTGAGAAAACAAAGACAGAGGATGTACTTATTCTGCTGCGAAACCATTTTAGTTATACTTAATATACATAAATGTCTTTCTTTAGTTTTACAGTATTTTTTGAGACCATTTTTTGTTTTCATTTTCCTTTCATTTGCAGGTTAAAAAAAGTTATATACAATTTTACTGTTTGCTCCCTCATTGCAGTAACATGAAAACAATTGTTTTTAGAAATATTTGCTTGAATTAAGCAAAAACTCTGTGATGATATTTATGTGAAAATGATCATGTGACACTTTACAGTCAAACTAGTTAAACCTGAACAAACTTTATATTTGTAAACAAAGCAGATTAAAATGAAGGAATGTGTTTATATATGTATGAAGATAAGTAGAGATGGACCTACAGATAGGGCTCCAAGTGAGTCCATCCAAAGTTAGTCTCAGCCTGCTCCAGATCAAGACCGGGTTCAAAGTGAGTGAGCAGGTCTGTCAGAGCCCGGAAATTTTCCCACGCCTTCGAATTCTGTACAAGAAATGTTTATTCACGTCTGTGTTCCTCCTCAGATTTGTGCATCCATCATCCATAACTCATTAATTTGCCAGTTCAATACAGAGAAAGAAAACAATGCAACTCAACCTGGAATACTCGCAGTGTGCAGATGACCATGGAGAAGAATGAGAGGTAGAAAACAAGCAGAGGGATGAGGAAGATGAAGAACTCGATCGTGAGATTGGAGATGATGAAGAAGAAGATGAGTGCGTTGACGTGGTGGGTGGGGATCAGGGCGCTGAGCCACTGCATGCCAGCTCGCGACGCCCAGTCGATGAGATGCTCTTTTATCTCCAGCAGGGCGTACAGAGGGAACTTAATCATCTGAAGGAGCACAGGATTAGCTGATCACCAAGGTCTCAAAATCAATTGATAAGTCAGACAACAGAGAGTAAACTATGAGCAACGGTGCTGATTGTACACATCAAACAGAAGAGCCAAACATTTAGTGGATGCAGCAATGTGAGAACTTAATGTGTGTCTCTGGTATTTATGACATTTTTGTAAAAAAAATTAAAAAAAAAACAGAAGCTATTTGATGACATCACTTTGAGCTTTGGAAAGAATTTTAAAACAAAAGTTAATGAGAAAACAAATGTCCGACTATTTGATATAATCATTGCAGATCTAGTTACAGATTCAACAAGACTCACCCGGGAAGAGCAGAAAATCTTACTTGTGACTGAAAACTCAAAACTAGCACTGAAACGGACCCTTATTTTCATTATTGATGAAACTATCAACTGTTTTCTTGATTAATTCATTTATTGTTTGATCCAAAAACTGGAAAAAAAAAAAAAAAAAAAAAAAAACTCTGCCTGAACAGATGAGGACAGGAGGTTTAAGTTTTAAGTTCACCTTTTGGTGCAGGGGCAGTTCATCTGGATTCTTCACCACTACATCGTCCTCGTCGTCGTCGTCATCATCACCTCCCGCAGCAGCCATGGCTGGTGACGGTGCAATGCCCTGGGCATACTTCTTAGTCATCTCAACAAAGTCGTCCAGATCCACATGGGAACTGGCTGCAAACAAGTACAGAGGACACTTACTTTTGTCTTACTGTAGCTATTAGTTTGATTGAATACAAATAATTCTCCCGGGAACACCTTTGGCACCAAATTACAAATTATACATGACCAGTTATATTAGTAGCCATGTGTCAGACCACACATACCCTTGCTGGTGACCATCGTCTCCAGGACTCGCCTCTGTTTCTTAGCAGAGCTGTTTAGTGGACCAGGGGAGACTCGTTTGCCTGCACATGGAGAAAAGAAAGTATGAAATAATTGAAGAAAAATCCACTATGCCATTATGTCTGTGTTTCTTTGTCAATCTAAAATCCTTTGAGTATTGCAGTATTTTCCCTCTGGTACCTGGCTCTGTGTGGACATGTTCAACGTTCTCCAGCATCTCAGACACTGCCACCGACTTCTTCCTCTCTGGGTTCAATTTCCAGTATACGAGTAGAGCCGCTTTCCGAACTCCTCTCTCAAAACGTGTCTCTGTGCACAACTTCTTCACCTCCTCAAAGTTCTCCAGAGTTATTCCTGGAGAACAAAAAACAGCAAATGTGCAGTGAGACAAGACGAGGCAAACTATTTACACAATCATATGTGAACATTATTCTTTTGAAATTTGACATTTCTATCATCCCACCAGCGTTACTTCACTGGTAGGTGAATTAGGCGATAGAGGGTTGCAGTGGGACATTTTGGTACCTTTCCTGGAGGCTAAACACTGCTGCAGCAGTCTGACGGCATCCTTACGGCCCTGTTTGGCAGCTTGGACCAACCAAGTGACCGCTGTGCAGTTGTTCAGCTCCTCATTGCTTTCTTCTGCCAACGCCAGGAAGTAACGGCCCATCTGGACAGACACGCAAACGCACACAGATACGCAGACACACACACACACACACACACACACACACACACACACACACACACACACACACACACACACACACACACACACACACACACACACACACACACACACACACACACACACACACACACACACACACTTAGACTTGCAAAACAAGCATTACTTTGACTCGGTGACCCGTCCTTCCTGTCAATATGCCAATCTAAAATCACAATTATCATTACTTGGCTGATCTGCTCCGTGTTCACCATATGGCCATTTAACACAACAGTATTTGCAATATGTTCATTGTCACTGACCTTCGTCTGCGCTTTCGCTTCCCCCGACTTTGCCTTCTCCTCCAAATCCTCGAAACTGACATCCTCCTCTGGCTCGTCTTAACAAGAAAATAATTTACTAAACACTGTACAGCACATTTTATGGGTCTTTATACTGTAGAAGAGGCACTTGATTAAAGATTGTTCCACAAAATCTCACTTGTGAACAATGAGTGGCTGTTTATAATAATGATTGGAAAGAGATGTGTTTCTACTTTAATTATGGGGATCATACAAAATGTCAAGTTTTATAGCAACTTCATGTCTTTAGTTTGGGGAATAATGACACCCAGCTGTTGCTGTTTTTTTTCTTCATCTTGACAAACATATCTTGGTAACTTGTACCTTTTTGCTAATCCCTGGTTTTAAAATACTCCGCACACATGGTTCAGACGAACATAAATAGGCATATGGAAACCAGTTCAATGACAGGAGTGATCCCAGAGCATTTGTCAGATGCTTCCAGAAACAGCTCCAGGCTTGATAAGACTCTGAACCCTCCTGGTTTCATTATCGTCCTTTCTCAGCTGATGAGTTCTGCTACTTTCAAATCCCAGTTCTCCAGAAGAGCTTGAGCTCCCACTGGAAATGTGTCTATTTCTTGTAAAGTAAAGTGTCACATTTGTTGTTTAAAAAGAAATGACACAAAAAAAGATTGAGGTTGCAACAAATATAGTGGAAACACTCTTCCAAGATTCACAGCGCCCACGTGCTGTAAGTGTTACTGGTGAGTGAGGTGGTGATTAGTCTGTTCCTACATGTAGTAACTTACATCAGTTGCCTGTTAATGCTCCTGTTACACTGCTTATACTTTAACCATGTGCCTGACCCTCAAATAACTGTTTGTTTAGTACAGTGAACAGCAGCTGCTAGCTTTCCTGATGCAACACAGACACGTACACAGCGATGCAATTTGTATCCCTTTTTACTTTCATTAACCTCACTATTAACATTTATTTGATCAATTTTAGACAGGTAGGCACGTGACATAGTGTGTGAATTTTTTAAAGGTCCAGTTTAGTGATGATGGAAAACTGTTGTCCAAAGTGACTGAGGTGTGAGATTTCACATTTATCAGTAATACTCCATATTTACTGATCTTGATATCATTGCAAAGGCATGTGTTATTCTTAGTGCGGCTAGGAGACCTGGGACCATGGGAACTTTAAATGCTGCATTGGTGTATTTGAAAAGGCTTGTGAAAAAATAAAGGGTAAGACAGGCAGGCCTTTCCACTCAAGTCAGCGAAATAGGAGAGGCTGCTTTACATGTTGTGGTAAATGTCTATGGTCGCCATAGAGATACAGCTGAACACACAGTGAACTTGGGAGTGTTGGCTGCACTGATTGTTGAGGAAGTGAAACAGTTTACTACAGATTTCGTATTAGGATTACAAGTGTTCAAGTTCAAAGGTCAGAGTTTGATTCTCACCTGGTTCAGGAGTGGGAGGAGGCTGTGGCATCATGGCAGCAGCTCCGGCGGCTGAGGATTCTGTTAGGGGATTCTCTGTAGAGGTTGCGTTGAGTTGAGATCTTCCCACCTGAGAGAGGGTCCTGATTGGCTGGCGTAGAGGCGAGGCGGTCGGTGTGGAAAGGGAGGAAGAGCGGGAGTAAAGGCCCGGTGAAGTGCGAGTGGAGCCAGTGGAGGGAGGCGATGACGGTGTGGGTGGAGGTGTTGTCATTGTGAGTTTAGACTTAGGCCAGTCAGAGGTGGATGTAGTTGTGGTAGCATACGAGCCGAGAGAAGAAGGGCCAGGCCTCGGGGCAGTGGGAGACGAAGGGTTGAGTTTCGGGGTGGGTGAGTTGTCAGTAGGTTTCATGGCTGAAAACACATCAAATTAAATATGTTACAGGGTATAATCACAATCCCACTGAGAAGTGAGAGAATCTGAAGATAATAAAACTAAAACTTTACTGTTCGGTATGACTAGTAATGTAGCATGTGCATGGCGGGAGGTACATGTTCAAGGAGAAACAGCTGACAAACAGGAGTATATCCTAGGTAAACAACATCTGTTGCAGAGTAACAGGTGGTTTAAAAAAAAAAAAAAAGAAGCACTTTCTCTTTCTTGTCATTCGGACCCACTATCAATAAAATGACATGCTTATCAACCATGGGGCTCCAAGACCCATACAGATTATTTATTCTAAATAATTCTACAATAAATTGTGGTTGTATATCTTTAAGTATCTATATATATATATATATATATATATATATATATATATATATATATATATATATATGCACCCCACTTCCTTTATTGATATTCAGGCTGAATATCCCAAAAGTCAGCCCATGTTAGGCTCACATTTAATTGTTGTTGTTTTTTTCCTTTGATAGCAAACCAGTCACGTGGTCGACAGATTATTTTAGATATCATCAAGTGGTGCGTGGGAGGCTATGTTGAGAAGGTGACGTCCCTGAAGAAAACACCGACTGGAAACAAAGTGTCCTGTTGCAGTTTGGGGCACCCCGTCCCAGTGACACTCATTGAACCGGTACAGTTTGTCCGTGATGACCTCTTTCTTCATTTTACAATACAACGCGTTTACGGCGCTCCAATCTTTATCTGACAAGACTAATAGTTTGGATGAGGCAGGTAGCGTTTGCTAAAACAGCCGGTGGTTTTGCAGCTATATATTATAACACACATCTCCATTAAATATGTCATTTCCGTTGTTTGCTCACCTATACCGCGGACACGCGTTTATTTAAAATCCTCCAAAGCGAAATGGCTTTTTGTCAGATTCTTTGCTATTCCGTGTCCCAAGTCATTCTTCCCTTCCCTTTCTGTGAAATGTGCCTGTCCTCTGGTAAAACTCCGAACACGCACAATGCACAGGAAAGTCTGTCAGCTGCTCCGCTTTTACGTCCACGCCCACTCTTTCTTTTTTTCATGTTTTGATTGGACAGAATTGACGCGTTAGTTTTCTACACGTGATGTGATTGGCTGCAGATACAGGAAGTTAAACTAATTTCTCTGAGTCAAGATTAATCAATCGTCGAAAGTCTTCGTGCAGATACATTACTGAATTCATAAGGTGAACAGTTGTTACAGGTGATTTAATACTCATTTAAAAATGATAAATCGTAATATAGGTTTCTATAATTTAGCTTCTAGCTTTTTTTTCGTCCGCTTTGTATTTGATAATCATTTGCATTTTTTTTATTTTCTCTGCTTATAACAACGTAATATAAATTCGGTACCAGGAGATGGCAGTACCTAACATGTTGTTTTTGTTTGCAAGCGTTTTTTTTTTTCTAGAAAAATAATACTTATTGTTTATTATCTTATTTCAGTATTTCTTTGAAATTACATTATGAATCCTTTAAAAAAAACATTAAAAATAAAAACAATGTGTCAATCTAGGCTACTATAATTACTTTTATTGTATTTTCCTCTTTTATTTACATACATAAGATGAAATGGTACATTCCATCTTTATTATGTATTACTATGATTATGATAAATGTAAAAGAGAACTACAGTATTTTGCTCAGTGAGATTTGGAGAAAAAGCCTATAACATGACATTTTGAAGTGACATTGACTGTGGGAATACACAAGTATTTGCACAAAGTGAAAAGTGTCATTTAGGAATTTAAAGTATGAGATGCTTAATTCTAACAACTATCCAATCGGATTTAGTTAAGCATAAAGCATTCAGGGTTTGTTCAGCAATCACATGATCCAAACTCTACGGTTTGACCTATGAATAGAGCACAGATAAGTTAGTGTTATTTATTCTGTAAAACAAGACATAATCTATGATTACTTGGGACTAAATCTATGATTTGAATGTAATATATTCTGCAGGTTTTATTCGGTCAAAACAGCATGCTGATTAAAACCAAACTAGGATTTGTAAGGATGCTCAGTAGTGTAGCTTTTTGGTAACATAACAACCCGCCATCAGAAACATGCACGAAAAGGAAAACATTAAAGTTCACAGTATGTTCAGAAGAGGGGCACCCACGAAAAAAGGAAGGAGAGCAGACAATTAAAAATGACTTTAAAGGCAACAGGACTCAGGGGGAATGAGATTAAAGTTCAAGTCTGGGAATGAGAGTAGATACCACACTGTGGGAAAAGAAGGAAATGAGGGCAGTAATTGCTGAACTGCAGCTGCATTGAAACAGTTATGTAAATGGTTCTCGATTGGTAGATTAACACAATCCAGTTGAGAGGATAAGCAAGACCCTTATACTGGTCTTAGTCTTTCGCATGCACACCTTTAATCTGTATTTGGTCATTTGTCCTTTAATGAAATCACAGATGCATCTCATCTAATTTGGGCAAAAGATATTTGGAATAATCAGCTTGTTATGAGTCCAAATCTTTTGATTATGTAAATCCCTTTACAGATTTCTCAGGGTCACTCTTCCCCTGCCCAAGATGGTCACAGTCAACGCTTGCAGATTTTTACCATGTGGTCATTACAGCACTTAGGCAATTAAAAATTTAAACAGGCCGATCTTGTGACTTCACTCTGCTTGTGTTTCCCCTCCAAGAAGTAATGACTCAAGATGGAGACTCCCCATCATCTCTGCTGGGCAAGCCTACTTCGGACTCTCTGTCCGAGATGCACTCTTCTCCTCCTCTAGGTAACCGGTCCTTGTTTATACAGTACCTGCCCCACCCACGGGCTCACCCAGCAATGCCAATGACTCTCACAACAAGAGAGACCTGAGGAGGAGGTATGGTCAGTAACCATAGCAACCAGAAGGGTTATCTGAGAATGGACACTGACTGCAGTGAAGATGAGTCTTTCCAGCACAAATGCAGCTCAATAGCTCCTCCTACCTTTGAAGTTTCTCTGCAGGAAAATGGGCTGTGACTGCATTGACTGCAGGGAATTTATACTTTGGCCAAATTTCAAGACTTTGGTATTTTTATGAAAATGTCATAACAGCGCGTTTATATTAATAGAGACATGTTGTCATACAATCGACTTCCTGAAACGAACAGAGGCCACAAAAACCCAAAACATTAAAACAGAATAGGAATAATTGTAAACGCACTAACTTTAGTTACCTCTGCGTAGGTCTGGACTTATGTTTGTGTAAGCTGGTATTGAGATCATTATGATTTTAGATGGATTATAATTCACAAAACACAACACAAATACACACTGTATTGATCAGGACTTTAATATTAAATCATGTCAGAATTTCAGTATGCTAATTTCAAAAAATATGTTCTGTGTTGTTTGTTTACATTTTCTGCCACTGGAACTAATGCTAACACTATAACTCTCCTTGTTGATTTATACAGCATTAAAAAAAAACTTGTGTCCTGAGCGTTGGCAGTGTAATAGTGCTCTGTGTTCGTAGAGCATTCAAAAACTTGGGCTGCCTAATGGAACATTTGAATGTATTTGACAGCAGTATTTCCATTAAACACCTTGTTTGAAAACGCTTTTACAAATCAAAACACCGGCCAGTGAAGTTACTCATTCATGTTTTTTGTTTTTTTTGAAAGTTTTGGAGGATGGACATGGAACATAGGGCTCAGATATTTTAGTGACTAACAGTGGTGGTTACTCATGCCCAGAAAGCCTAATTACCTTCACATGAAATTGTGTCACCATGAGCCCTCCAGACTGGAGACTTGGGTTTACTTTGTGTAAAACAATCAGTTTGGTGGGTGGCTGCAGAAATGATCTGAAAGTTGAATATTATTTGGTTCAATGTCGCTTTGTGGGCGTTTCCACTAAATCCTGTACAGTCTGCAGGGTAGCTAGATACATTCCTCATTTGATTCGGTGGTCCCCTCTGAATACAAATGGCTGTCCCTAAAAACTATAATAGGCCTAATCTGCCCACGGTCATGAATATGTTAAGCTTATTACGGACACATCTCATGGATATGCTGAAAACCTAATATGATTATGTTAAATTAATAAAAACAGTGACTCCTCACATTACCATGTTCCTCAACTGGGAAAAATAATGTAATAGGCTGACTGAATGGATCTACCACATCACTGCTTAATAAAATAGTTGTTTTTTTCCATTGAAGAAATGTTCACATAAGATTGTTGTTTAATTTTTCTTGTAGCATAACACTAGCTCAGTGTGTTTCACTTATCATCACTTCACCAATATTATCACTTAAATCTAATAACACCTTAGGCTCTTCTTTTATCTGTGGGCGAGAAATCACAATGCCTAATCACAAGGTTAGTGTGACGTCAAATGGAAAAGTTTCCCTTCTCCTGTTTCTGTGAACAGTTGTTGTTTTTTCAGGGGGAGCATAAACAGACTGACAAAATACCCTGCTGTCTAAAACAGCACAAAGGAAAAATACCTCAGGCAAAAACAATTAACAGACACAGTCATTACAGCTCTCTGACACAAATTTGCTTCCTGAGTCAATTCTTCACCAAACCCCTCCACCCCCCAAAAAACAGGACAGATCTAATCCCTTCCCCTCTCCTCTTTGCTCTCTACTGCAACCACAATGTTTTTTCACTTTATCACTCCATCTGTGTCTCTGTTTGCTGACCTCAGCAGTAATATGACTAGAGTGCAGCTTAATACTCCAAACTCGCCCACTTTGCTTGTCTGCTTTATCTCCCTCACTAAAGTCCAGCACATATCAGTAAATAGCTTTAAAAAAAACGGGAAAATGCCCAGTGAAGAATCTGAATAAGTGGCCAACCACTGAGAGAGAGAGGATACAACGTACACAATTGAAACTCATCCCTGACCGTGTGGTTTGCTTCTTCCACTTCCTGTTTCCTAACACTGCCTTACAGCAATGGGCTGCATATGTTGCAGCCGCAGCAAGTTGGAAGAATGTGTACAGTGCCACTCGTTAATGGCAGACAGGCAGGCGCAGTGTGGAGAGGCAGAGACAGGCAGCTGTGCGTAAGTAATGCATCCTCCAGAAACTGGGTCACACTCACACCACTTTCATATTGTCAGATTATTTCACCTACTTTGATTTGACGAGTCATATTGTCCCAGATAAAAAAAAATATATACTGAATTTAGAGGCTCATGGTCATGAAACGTGTCGATGTAGATAGAGATACAGACAGGAGAAAATCTGGAGGGATGCTTTTGAGTTTGATGATGATAGCAAATCTCAATAACCTTAGTTTATACAAAACACACATTTTAGTGCTAGATGGCAAGAGGCCCTTACAGTAGATATATTGGTGATCCCCATCATCACGTGTACAATTGGTGTAAAAAGCACGTACAAAACAAGTACATAATGAATATACAGGAGTGCACTTAAATCTGAACATATTCAACATTAATGTTTTTTTATTAAAGGAAATATATATGGGAAATACATTATACTCAGACTGAATTATACTCAGACTAAAGGATGAACTGAAGGGGTCAGAGGTCACTTTGACCTCACACAACACATTTGTGGCCATAACGTGAGAATTCATACATTAATTATGACAAAAAGTCACACAAATGTCTTGTAGGATAAAATTGTGAAGTGATAACATTTTATATTCAAAGGTCAAAGGTCAACTTCACTGTGACACGATAATGTTCTGCAAAAACACTTCTCTGGCCATAACTCAGGAACAGGAGGGGAGATTGAGACCATATTTCACATTTGGTGGAAACCAAATAAAACATTTTCCCATATGAGAGAAAACACATCATAAATCCTGGATTTCACAAAGACCCTTCCAAAAGCTTATAATATGTGGACACTTCAGTTTAATTTACATAAACGACAAGAGATGTCAATACTTTTCAAAAATTTCACAAGATAGTGTCTAGGGGTAAAACCTATACAACACATTGCTTATTCACATTTAGCCACTCAGACAAATGCTAATACAACACTGTATTACTCAAACTCCCTATACCATGGCTATACAGAAACGTGTGTTATGATTTGGGGTGGAGGCAGCATACTAGTGCAATGTATTTGAAGAACATTCAAATACTCAGCCAGTCTTTTGGAACATCTGATCATTTGACAGCAGTATTTCCATTAAAAACGTCATAATTTACCCAAATGATAAAAAAAAAAATATAAAAAAATAGAACCATCACTGTTTCTTTGTTTGAAAAAGCCTTTAACTTTTTGCCATGGAACATAAGACTTCTACATTTTAGTCAAAGACATCATCTTGTTGAAGGTGTGGAGGAATGACTTCATTATTTTATGCAGTAGAGAGAAACATGTTTTTTTTTTAATGAAGTGTCCAACATTGGAGAGTGGCAAAAGAACAACTTTTTTTTTTTTAAATTTTTTTAAATGTGTTGTTTTTCCAAAGGGATTAGCATTAAAAACTAGATCAGGAGACATTAATCCTAACCTGCTAACATAAAACCGGCTTTATTGGCAGGCAATTGCTTTCAAATCAGTTTTGAAAAGAACGTATTTCTCGCTTATATATTCAAAGTATTCCAACTAAAGTAACTGTGGGGTAAAAAAAACAAAAAAAAAAAAAAAAACTGTGTTTATAAATGAGTGTCTAGATGAAAAGCATCTTGTGTCAAGCAGAAAGTACTGCTGAGATCTTATCGTTGTGATGACAAAGTATTTTACAGGGAGTGTTGGTATAGTGTCCCTCTGTGCCAGCGTCCACCCCGACGACGTACGTCTCTCCCGCACCCGGCTGCGTGTCCACGCATTTACCGCGCGCGGTGTCATTCTTGAACACGCAGTCAGGTGTCGCGCTTCTATCACGCTGCCGGTGACGCCCACCCGGTTTTTTTTTTTTTTTTTTTCTCCCACGTTCACGTCCCACACACGGGCATCGAAACCGGTTTTTTATTTATTGTTTCACTCGTGTGGATGAAAATGTACAGGAACTGATGACGTAGCGCGCGCGCACTCAAAACCCGGAGTGTGTGCTCGTGGGCGTGAAGTAAAAATGTCAACGTGCGGCGCGCGAGAGGAGGAGAATCCCGGAGCTGAGTCTCTTGTCAGCTCGAAGATAAAATTCACGTCAACGGCGGAAAATTGGCTCCAGAGGTCGTTTTAACGACCAGAAAATGTGAGGAGTGAAGTTGTAAACGGTCGCTGTTTGCAGTTAGTCGGCGTATCAAGGCGGAAGAAGTGAGTGCGTTCAGCTCCCCACACCGAAGCCCAGCCTCCCTTCCTGGATATGAAGCAGCGTTAAAGGCGGCGACGTTTCTTCGACATCAGCCCGCTTGTGACCGCCGGACCACCATTTCAGGTAAGTTTGTCCGGTGTGTGTGTGTGTGTGTGAGGCGACGCAACTTCTGGCGACTAATTTACGGACCCCTCAACACGTATTAAGACATCCGTGTTTCATCTGCTAACAGCGCACTAACGGACGCCGGCCGGGGCTTCATCATTTCGGGCGTTCAGATGTGAGTTTGTTGAGCCGACAGTTGCGGAGCCTCTCGCAGACCCCGCAGAGGGTGTGGGTATTTATTTTATTTTTTTTTGGTTTGTGTGACATTTCTGCAGGACGAGGAAGCATGAAGTGCGATGATAACGTTTCCCGACACGAGTGATTGATATTCAACTTACCCGAGTCTCTCTTCCCCCCATCCATCCATCCATCCATCCATCCATCCCTCCCTCCTGTAGGCTAGAAGAGGCCCCTGGTGAAATATGTACCACATTTAGTCTGTGGCCACGCCACAACAGCACAGTGGAAATGCTTCATGTCGTGGCTGTGGTTTGCACCGAAACGCCACCACAAGAGGAGACCCGTCCTCTGTGGCTGGAGGATGCTGCAGCAGCAGCCCCACGCCTGTCGCCGTGGGGTGTGGTTGGCAAGCCGGACAAACAGGCTGTCAGCAGCAGCAGCAGCAGCAGCAGCACCTCGTACCCTTTAATCTTCAGTTTGACAGCCCGTCAGAGGGCTGGTCGCACCGCATTAAGCCACCTCAACATCTCCAGCGTCCTCTTTTTTTTTTTTTTTTTTTTTTTAGCAAACCAAGCCCTCTTTGCCATGCATGTTGGTCCGCCGTTGTTTACCGGCAGGCACTCTGTCATAACGAGCTCTGCTGCTGTTGCTGGCGGTCCCGGTCTGGGGACCCGTAAACCTGCCTCATTAGACAGCCGGCATGTGTTGCACGCTCACTTCCGTTTAATCTGAAACGATGATGCATGCTGTGGTGCTCATGTTTATGTGCTGGTTGTTAACTGTGCCCGGGCGAGGGAGGGATATAACTGTAATGAGTGTAACATTTCTGTTTATGATTTCTTATTTTCAAGTTGACCTCAATCTGCCACAGTCTGCTCCGGTAGGTAGGTATAACATCACGGGTTGCCGACAGACACAGGGACTCCGATATATGTTACTGGATCCCCCCTGTTTTTCCGCACACCCGAAGCCTTTCTCCACTCAGCTCTCCCTAACTTAATTTGAGCAATTTATTCTTCATTCATGATCCTGCCTCTCCCTTCATATGTCTGCCTCTCTCAGCGTAATGCGCTGAATGACAGGCTGCGAACAGAATAATCCCAGCGGACTATTAACCTCGTGTATGTCTCTCACTCCGCATCACCACTTTGCCTTCCTCATCACCCTTACAGTAAGATGTACACGTTTATCCTGTCTGCACTACCATTTCTGTCTGATGAGGAAGGATGATCCGCTAACAGATGCACCCGGGCATGCAAAGCATGCATACACATAGATGCACATGAACAGGCCGAAAAGGCCCCGACTGCAGCAATGAATGGCTCGACTGACCATGTTGATATATTAGTTGGTATTATAGAACTGAGCCTGAGCAACAAAACCAGAAACACCATGCATGCGTAAGACGCAAAGAGACACTTCTTCTTCATCTGTTTGGGTTGACCAGTCATTGGGGTCAGTAACTTGTAGTCATCCTGCTGGCATAGTAGTTTTTAAGTCATATGCTCCACTGGTGTTGTCGTCGGCTGGGTTACTCAGCCTCTCAAGGGGATCTTGACAGTGTCTTAAGTGTATATGTAGACTGGCGAGAGAGAGTGTGAGTGTGTGAGTGTGTGTGTGATGTCTGGACTGTGGCCAGACCTGTTCTGACAGTCTACACTCTGCCAGTGTGACCGCAATGGGAAGGTGTGTTTGTAGCATTGTAGGCATTGTAACAAAAGTGCAGCAATAAACAAGAGAGTATACAATATACCGTCCACACACTGGGAAGTGAGGAGTCTTTGTTCGAGCTCTCATTAACTCATGTATTTATTGGGCCTTAATGTCGCACCGGTCTTGTTAATGTTTGACACTCTGTGAGTGTGTGTGGTCTTGTCTGGCTTTGATGATTTCCCTCTGGCAGCGTGTGATAGCCCCGTGATCGTTGCAAAGGCATCTGTGAACCCAACATGTCTGCTGAAGTCAAAAGTTTGCCTTTTTGAAGTGCAATATTATATACTGCAGTAACACAGATTTAAAGTTACAAAAAGCCATGAAAATTACTCCAGTAGATACAATACTAAATGTTAAGTTTTAATTTAGTTTTATTTATTCATTTGTAGTGTGTTGTTACAGACAACTGTGTGTATATTGTGATTTTTTTTTTGTGTGGAGTTGGCTTCCATCATCAGTATGTTTAAATAATTGCATATCTCTCTGCAAACTTTTTTTTTTTTTTTTTCATATTTCAAGTCAGAATTGGTTTATTTCACTAGTGCCAGTAATTTTTTTTCCCAATGCTTGTTTTAAATAGATGACTTCATTAAAATGTGGGGTGTGATAAATCAGGCAATGAGTAGAAAACAAAAGGACAAATCCAGACGATTGACTGAAATGAATAGTTCATTTAATAATCAGAACAGAAATGCCAAAAAAGCATCTTCATGTGACAATTTTCTGCTTTCCCCTGTCTTGTAGTAGATTAAAATATTTAAAATGTCTTCATGTTTTGGACGATTTGTTAAACAAACAATGTTTCTGAAAAATTACGAGAATTTGTCATTATTTTCTGATTTTACAGAACAAATGAGTAATTGATCAATTTAGACGGTCATCCACAGATTAAACTAAACTAATTATGAGGAGATAACATTGAACAATACTTTTGTTTTCTTTGTTAACTTACATTTAATTGTAGTGACCTTGAGTTCGTGCTGCAAACTCGGAGAAAGACAAATGACAGGAAGGTTTTTATTGCTAAGAGGTAGGTGGACTTATTTATTTTAAAGGCATCTTGTTTCAAATGATCAAAACAGCCCCCAGCTGTTAAAGTAAGTTACTTTTACTCTCCTGTTTTAAGAATGTGAAACCACTTTCCACTATGCTTTAAGGTTCACGACGGACGTTTCAGATAAAAATCGTCTTTACAAAGAAATAAACATGGTCACATCCTGCATTTACAGTAAATTGTTCCAACTAAATGGTAAAAGCTGTTGCAACACAGTGAGGAGGGATTTCGTCAGGCGGTTATAAAACTACCAGTCTGTTTGTCACACTTTCAGCCTGGTTTTAAAAGCTCAAGGCCATAACAACAAGTCTACAAAAGCCAGGTACGTACTGTATCGATGCTGACGGGTACAATTTGTAGCTGATTTTTCCTTCAAGCTGCAATTTTCTTAATCGTCGCTTCTTTCTTGCCATCACAATCAAGTGATTTCGCTCCATCTGAGTGCCCCATTCATTGCAGCTAAACAGGCCTCGAAGGTACATTTCTGTTGATGCATCATTCAAATATCTATAACTTGTTGCACGATGGGACTTGTTAATCGATCTCATGAGTCATGGCGATCTGTTATTCAGTTATGGACGTGGGATTATTGCGGCTATATTCGGGTGTCGGCAGTGACGTTGATCACTAGCCTGTCGGTTCTGTATGTTGAAAGGTTTTGCTTCCACTTAAAAGCTTTCCAGCAGAACATAAGCTGCACTAACTGTTTATACTTGGAGTGGACGAGGTAATCTGAGGTCTATAACCTGGGCTGGCTTTTGTTTGTGTCTGTGAACATTTAAAAGTGCTTGTTATCTTCTCAGTGCCCCTGTAAAATGTTCCAGTTTTCTATCATATTCCTGGTTTTCAATACACTATAAACTTTGAGATTTAGTGCCTTGTTGCCAGCTTTGGAGCATGTGGCTCCCACGTGGCTTTGTGGGAGCTGTGGGTGGCTGATGTCTTTGTGCCTGTGCACACGTGTTGGTATTAGGTGAAATATGGGTTTGTAGAATTTGAAATATACACTCAGTTTATCATTTTATCAATCCCATTAATGGCACTGTGGGTTAAATGTCAGAAACGCCTCTCTTTATTAAAATCCTCCAAATGACCATAAACCTCGCTAAAACTGCTTCGTCAAAAAGTGAACATTCAAAAAGTTCATTCGGGTAGGATGACTGTGTGACCGTTGTGTTATTTAGCCAGCAAAGACAGACACAAAGTTGTGACAAAAAAAATAAACATAAATGATTAGCACACATCAGACCACTGAGGAAGCGCTGGAAGGATGTGCATCCACGCCTCCTTACCCGAGGAAGAAAAACATGTGAAACTATCCGCCAACTTGGGTACACCTGGGAATCCGATAGCGGCACGGACGTGCGTAAACACGTTGTAAACGGTGACAGGGTGGAAAATGTACACACAAATTCCGCCACACGTGCATGAAAGTCAAGTGTGTTGACCTTTTTAAACGAATACATGTTTGTTGCCGGCGTGAATGAAGGAGCGTAGAGAGCTTTTGGTGGCTGTGTGAATACGTGTCAGCCGTGTCTGTCTCTAGTTCAGTTTGTTGGCTTGTGTCAGTGCTCTCTCTCTCTCTCTCTCTCTCTCTCTCTCTCTCTCTCTCTCTCTCTCTCTCTCTCTCTCTGTGTGAATGGGAGTGAGATCAGTAACATCACCGTGCCAGCGAGTGGGGGGTGGAGAGAGGTTTGGAAATGTAAGAGGGGAGGGGGTTGACGGTTGACGGTTGGTGGTTGGCTTCTCCGGTTGAGGTCTGCATGCTTTTTCTGCTTCGCTCCTCTGCTCTTTCCTCTTGTCTGCTCCTCTCTCATAGGCTTATTCCTCCTTCATCTTTCTCTCGTTCCTCTTCCCTCCCATCCCCGGTGGTTTCCCGGCATTTGACTGTGTGCCGTGTGAAAATTCATGTGGAAGAGAAGAGCTTCCTTGCCCTCCGGCATCAGTGCATTACTGTCTCTCAGTCACCCCTCAGCTCAAAGATTGGAGCAGATAGCAAAAATTGCGAGTGCACGTCAGTGTGTTTTTTAAATGTACAGCCTCTATGACAATGCAACTGTGTGTGTGTGTGCGCGTGTGTGCGCGCGTGTGCTGTCTCTGTGTTTTGTATCCCCCATGAGACTCCTTCTTCCCATCATCCTTCGCAATGAGAGGAATAGAGTTTTTGAGAGCACTGGTTGCCTTGGTAACTATTTCTTCCATCTGTGTATGTTGTGCGGTTGTTTGGTAATGTGTGTGCAGAAAAAGATGGAGGTGCTTGCGGTCCTAATGCTTCGGCTCCCCCGTCATTGCATTATTTATTTAATAGTCGGCAGGAAGACTGCAAGGTTACTGGGTTACAATTCACTCCTGGAAGAGATTATAGGAGTCCACTTTCATCCCAGTGAATGCGTGTCATTGTAACAACACATGTACAACAGAATATGCAAAGTAATACTTGCCCTGAGCTACACTAATCATGGATTTAAATACTTCTGTATTTGCCTTTGGTTTATGTGGCTTAGTTAGATGGTAACCTTTTCTTTACAGCTTATCCAAAAGCAATAACCGCCACATATTTGGATTATTGAATAATCCATTTCTTAAGGGAAAACACCAAACATTCTTCTGCTGCCGACCACTGTTTGCTATGTTCAGTTTCCATTGAAAGCGGGGAGGTGGAGACGACAGATTACAATTGTATTGCGCGAATGGGTGTAGTAGAGAGATCAAATGACGGTAAGACAGGCTGCTCCTGTCTACATTCAGCTGGTCAAAAGCGTCGAGATAAAATCCATTAGGTATCTATTTTAAACGGTAATTTATTTCATGATGAGAAGGTGTGAAGGCATAAAGTGATGGAAACGGCAGACATCAATGAGGAGGAATGAATATAGCAAAGATTTCTAACTCCAATTCAGGATATTTCCGTGAGACTTTATCGAGAACGCTGTCGTTGTTCAGGGACTCTTCATTGACGTGACAAAGGACTGCAGATGAGTCATTAGTTTATTCTGGACAAGAAAAGATTAGGGGATCTCTGGACAGAGGAATGTTAAGAGTCCTCAAACTGAAAGAGGGTTTTTATCAGTCTACTCAGAGAAAGTAGGGTCCAGTGAGATGCTGGAGGCGAGGGACTGAAACTATGGTGGCCAGACACATTTTCATGCACTGTGGAGCTTCTAAGTACAGCCCAGGGACTGGAATAGGAGGATGATAAATAGCCTACGTGTTAGAGGGGAAAGGGTGGCAGAGGAGAGTGTAAATGTTAGTCCCCAAAATACACCGTTTTCCCCTGGCTGTAGTGCGTCATGTGGCTCGGGCCCAGAGTATTGTGCCAAGTAGTTTTGTGTAACCTAGTTTTTTAACACTGACTCACCCTTTTTTTCATCTTTTCTTTTTCTCCCTGCTCGTCCGTGTGTGTCTCTCTCTCTCTCTCCAATAGAGACGCTCAGTGACCCCTAGCAACAATGTAGACTTCACAACGGCATGATGGTGATGCAGGGCCGTGCGGGAAGGAGGAGCAGCGACTGACCCTCTCCTCCGTTTCGCCACACCTTGCACTCTATGTCCGTCCTGATTGGGCGGCTGGAGGGCTATGTCATCAACCGCACCCCCATCGGCCCAACTCCACAAGAAGGGAAGGAAGCCGGAGAAATCGGAGGCGATGGCTGATTCGGTGCAGGTCACCAACGAGGAACTGAGGAGCAAACTGATGGACGCACAGATCGAGCTGCAGCAGGAGCGTGGGAAGGTGAGGGAGGAAGAAGAGGAGGGCATGTGGACAAAACGGTTTACCGTGATGGTCGAGACATGGCCCCCCACGTATCATTACAACAGAAGAAGTAGAGAGTGGCCAATTTTTAAATCATTATTCAGGAGTTCGGTATGCGCGCCACCACGAAACTGCAACTAATGCTCAAAACAAGCTCACTTATAAAGAATAAGTATCTATAAAAAAAAAATGCATAAAAATGATCTACATGCATCAAAATACAATTCACTTGTTTTTGATCATTTAAAGCATCATGATAAAACACAGCTGAGCAGTATTTACATAGCTGTTCCCTCTTGGGGATTATATCACACCTCACTAGATGCTCATCCATTTTGTTTTAGACCTTCAGGACCTAAAGCACAAACTTGCAAATGAAGTCACCTCTTTGCAGCACATAGTCTGAATAAATGGATATACACATCGAGGAGTGCTGATGTAAATAATGATGTCCACTTGACAGGAGTATTCTTATCTATATCAGGGCTGTCATAATGCTGACATTTTAGTTGATAATGAATTCTCATACAAATAATAGCGATGAACAATTTAATTGTCTTTTTCTGTTCATTTGCTAACTTTTTGCTGCAAGTCCAACAAATGGCCTCCTTCAATTTACTGAGCTCTCCTTTTTCATCCTTTTTGGTGGCATGAATTCTCCACCGATATGCTTTTCAATCGTAGCAGGAGAATGGCGGGTTCAAAAGACCACCAGTGAAACCTCAAGCAGTAGAAAACAACCTGAAAACACTAACAGAGATATGACATTTCTAGTCCAGCTGTTTTCAAACAAATAAACGCAAACAATTCTAACGCTCAATAATGGCAATCAGGTCGTTATGTAATAACTGCGACATGTCTATCTATAATGTCTTTCTCCCAGGTATGTAAGCTCCGTGAGCGGCTCCAGGAGCAGCGGCAGGCTCGCGAGCTCGAGCAACACAAACACGCCGTCGCACTTACCGACCTGCGGGCCAAACTCCATGAAGAGAAGCTCCGTGAGATCGCAGGTGCCCGGGAGGCCTTTGCGCGTCAGCATGAAGTCGAGCTGGCCCGGGCCATCAAGATCCGGGATACGGAGGTGCAGCGGCTCCAGGGGCTCGTAAACGCACTGAGAGACGGCGCAGCTGACAAGCTAAAAAATGCTCTTCTCGGAGAGGCTCGGGAAGAGGCCAGGAGAGCTTTTGATGGGGAAAGAATAAAGCTCCAGCAGGAAGTAGGTTTTAGCGTGTGTACGGGTGGCAGAATGAATTATTGTGTTTTCAAGTTTTAGATTGTGGGAAAATGTGCAAGTACTTTAGTAACCATGTAAAATGTTAATTGTAATGGGCTTCTTGTAACTAAATTATGGGAATAGTGTTGAGGTCAGCGTCTTTTCTGAGGGCATTATTTGTTGTTAGGATGAAGGCAAATCTTCATGGAAAGTTGACAATGTAAAACCATTATGTGACTTTACATGTGTGCGTGTGTGTCTATGTTCCTTTGTAACTTTTCTTATGAAAAACAGGAAGCAGGGTGGAAAATCCTGTTGCCAAGCTATTGTTTCAATGTGGCCTTCCTAGACAAACAGGGCATCTACCACGGCAACACTCGAATGGGATGGAACAAGTGTTTATAAGGACATGAATGTCTGTCTTTTAGCTGTTTTTGTTTTGAGTGTATTAATATTGTCACGCGTGTGCGGTTATTTTAGATTCAGGAACAGAAAATGGCCAGGAAGCAGGCGGAGGAGACGCTGGCGAATGCTCTTCAAGCAGATAAAGCCAAAGCAGCTGATCTCCGCACGGCCTACCAACAACACCAGGATGAGGTGCATCGCATCAAACGGGACTGCGAGAAAGACATCCGCCGACTGGTGAGACCACGTGAAGCCGGCAAGACGAACACTGCAGACACTCCATACGTCTTACCTCCTTATTGGATAAAGGCTAACCCATGGAAATAGTCTGAAGATATGTTGATGGCATATTTACTTGTGGCTTCATAATATTTCCTAGAAGTTGAACAACCGAATCGATTTAAACTTTATTTACCCTGACGTGCCAGCTAACATATCAGAATTTAGAGTATCAACATGCCCAGACTGTCTTAATATTTCTCAGTAATTTGAAATATTCATGAATATATAAGCAACAATCATATCCTTAGCTATCACATATTAAGTATTTAACACATAGAAAGTGAGATAATCCGCCTCACCAATTATGTGTGTGTGGTTTGATCAGACACCGCTGGCAAAATGAGCAAAACATTTCCAAACTCATCACATTTGAATTCAAATGTTTTAAATCCTGATTGGTGCAAACACACGCAAACATAAATCAGTGGGAATGAAAATATTTGTTTGTTTACGTAGGATTCCATTATCGAGAGGCGGATTGAAAAAGGGGGGGGTTTCAGGGCCTTAAAGAATTTGATAGAAAACCAAACAGGTCTTGTTATATACATCACAATGAGGTAACCTTAATCAAAGTACAAAATATGGAGGTGTCACTTATGCAAATACAAATCTTATACAGCCTCATGAACCGTGTATTATTATTATTCCTGTGGTGGGTTAGCTTGTCATATCTAGCAGCTGTTATTTCACAGTCTGTGTCTGTCCACATTTGAATATCACCAAGAGTCGACCTCTGTTTTCCTGCTGCTGAAGTTCAGTCCCAGTTCAGGGCTTATCTCGTTGATGTAGTATGACGGTTAGAGGCTAATTGCTGCAGTATCGGTCTTGACTCCGTCTTGATATCTTCACCATATAGTGCTTATCCACAAAAATGACAGTCCGTATACCTGCCACAGTTACTCATTAATGCAGCAGGGTGACAATAATAGGCATTATTGTTGGTAAAGGAATTTTCACGGAGACTTAAAGACTGAAGAATGGCTGATTGATGAAGAGAAAGCAGTGCAGGAAATACCACTGTTAAAGAAGAAACTATGGAGGGAAGGAGAAATGGAAAGGAGCTGTGTGAATGCAGAGCAAGAACAAAGCTTCATAAATTGATCAGAGCTGAAGTACAAGAGCTAAAACACCGTTAGTCTCCTATTCTGCTGTTGGCCAATCAGAGCAAACAGCTCGTTAGACATTAAGTGTAAACCATGCGGGAATTACAGTTAAAAGTTGTCGCAAATGTTTTTTATGAGCACATTGCGCTTCATGTACACTGAATATTCACACATTGGTGGTTAAATGGGGGAAATTATCAGTCTGAATTGAATTTTTGCTACATAAAAAAAATAAAAAATAAAAATGTATGTTTTCTGCAAGTTGATCTCAGAAATATCTGCACCTCATAATATTATTTATTGTGAATATTCTTTAGGACTATTCATCTGGGTTTTGATGGTAAAGCACCTGTCCGATTCCACTGATACCACTTGTTACACCGCCCATACCTCTGCTCTTATCCGTCCTTCTTGTAGATGGATGAGTTGAAGGCAAAGGACCGGGTGGTGAGTGCTCTGGAGAGGGAGCTGGGGCTGCAGGCTGGCTACGCCCAGAAGCTTCAACTCCAAAAGGAAGCCCTGGATGAGCAGCTGGGTCACGTACGAGATGCTGAGAGACACAACCACGGCAGCCCCAAGAGAGAGGCGGTCCCTGGGCTTGGTGAAAACTCAGAGCTGCTCAACAACCAGGTATACGCAGACGCACACAGGACCAAATGTGTATATCTCAATATGTGCATGAATGCATTCATTAAAATTGTAAGGGAAGAAATACACACCTTCAATGTGCTTCAGGCCACAATTACAGACATCAAATAAAAAAGCTCATATTATTTAATGAAAAAAAAATGCAAAATGTCCGGTATTATGGGAAGGACTTTTGAAGGAGGGGAAAAAGTCTCCAATATAGAAATGGAACAAAATAAATCATTAACATTGCACATGGCCGTGGAGCTGGCCAGTTTCCTTTATAGTAGGCATCGTATAATAAACGTGGAACAGGTGCATCTCTTTCTTCAACTGATTTTATTGGGAACATTTGAATCACTGAGGAATTGCTATACTTGCTGTACCACAAAATGAATGTCAAAGGGATACCTTAAACTGTTGAGTGCACAATTTCTTAACCAAATGTCAAAGACGAACGCCCGTCATATTTAAAGCGCTTGGTCACCATGTGTGCTGCACGTACACGTTCACGTTTTGAAATGCAAACTCATCCTTCGTCCCGTCACCTCCTCTTTTTCTATACATCTCCATTACCTGCCCACCTGCCTGCATGTTTTTCCCTTTTTCAGTTTTTGTCTTCCTCCCCCTCTCCTGTCCCCTCTGCTCAACAGGAGGTGGAGGAGCGTGACATGAGGAGGTTCCAGCTGAAGATCGCCGAGCTCCACTCGATCATCAGGAAACTGGAGGACAGAAATGCGCTGCTGGCTGACGAGAGGAATGAACTAGTGAGCATCAACCTTTTTTTTTTTTTTCCATATGTGCAATCATTGTAGGCATAAAAAAACAAAACAAACATATTGTTAAACTAATGTGTTTACATATACACAGATAAAAACACAATAAGGAACGTACTGCATGTGTCCATGAAACGTGTGTTAAAATACTTTATTTCGTAAGTTCCTCAGCCCTCCTCTTGCCTCCCCTGCTCACTAGAAGTCAAGACTTGCGGTTACAGTGTTTCCCCTCCCTGTTTCCTTCCTCTGCTCAGTTGAAACGGGTGCGAGAGGCAGAGAGCCAGATGAAGCCCATGTTTGAGAAGAATAAACGGCTGTCCAAGAAGAATGATGACCTCCTGCAAACGCTGCAGCGCATGGAGGAGAAACTCAAGAACCTGAGCCGTGACAACGCTGAGATGGTGAGATTTATCACCAGTGTTTTCTCCCTGACTCTCTGTTTCTCACGTCTCTCGTTATTAACTGAGGATAAAATCAAAGTTCAAATATTAGTGCGACATAGTAGATGTTTTGGTTTTATTCGGTAGTGGAAGAGGGATTCCGGGTCTCACTGTGGGTTTCATCACACAGGGAATAGGACCTCTACTGGCTATCTGAGGAAAAGCGTGAAACTTAATTTGACCTCTGTCTCACTCCGTTTCCCTCCATTAGAAGGAAAAAGCTTCCTCCTCTCGGCCGCCCTCGCAGCAGCAATCCATTCAGCCCCAGCTGAAGCGGCCAAGCTCTCTGACCGACCTGAGTCATGCCCACGAGGAACAGGAAGTGGAGTTCCTCAAGCTGCAGGTTGCTGAGCAACGTGGCATCATTGACGAGCTCATGCAGGTCAGGCTTTTATTAAAATCACCAGGTTCACATGCCTGTTATATTTTGTCAAGAAATCAGTCACTTCTATTTGGTTGTAATTTATAACTTGAACATACAATATATAATCTGACAGTAGGATTTTTCCTCTTAGGCCTCGCAGGCCATTGTGAAATTGTTTGTGTATAATATAGGATTTTGTATAAATATGATGACAAACTTTGATTTTTCATGTTTGTTCTTTCAATGGATAAAAATGGGCATTCCTACCTGGTTAAATTTTATATGAACAATTTCTCAATTGATTTTTTCTGAAAATTTATGATATAACAATATACAGTGTATCTCTATTACATGGACAACTATTATCCCAGCATGACAGTACTACCCCTCAATTCCCACTTCTCTTTGCCTGTTTGATCCCTCTGGTTCAGGGCAATAAGTTACGTACTTTCAGACAGGTCACTGCTTGTATTTGGTGAAATGTAGTATTGATTTGAAAAAGTTTTTACAGAAGCTGCAGTTTAGCGGCAAATAATGAATTTATTCATGTTTGCCTGTCTTTCCCCTCCCACACTATTTGCTTTGCCTTCCCATGACAGCCCGACTCATCACAAGCTGTTAATTCCCATTACTTAGAGCTTTATTCCTATGATTATATTGTTCTCTGCCAATTACCAGTTCTTCTCAAATATCAGCACCCTGTGGTTTTCATTCGACCTACATTTTTGTAGAAACAGACTAATTTGGACTCTGCTGCAGTGAAATATCATCTTCTGATGGCAGTTCATGTTGTGATTGATCTGTGCATGTTATGCCCTCAGTGACATGTCATATCAGATATGAGGCTGGTTTTGCTGGGGACAAAATTTGCGATGTTCATCTGCTGTGTATTTGTGTTCAGGAACGTGACCGATTGGTGATAAGCAAAAAGACCAGGAGGAAACCTCTCAAGCTGTCAAAAGTAAGTGGCCATGGCATCTGTTAATCCAGTGGTGTGTAAATAAGCAACTGTCCTATCTGTGGTTGATCCAGGAGTACCGTTGTGTGTGTGTGTGTGTGTGTGTGTGTGTGTGTGTGTGTGTGTGTGTGTGTGTGTGTGTGTGTGTGTGTGTGTGTGTGTGTGTGTGTGTGTGTGTGTGTGTGTGTGTGTGTGTGTGTGTGTGTGTGTGTGTGTGTGTGTGTTTGTTTGTGTTTAATTAGGCTCAGGGGACAATAATGATAGCATCCCTCACAGTTGGAGCATCACGTTGAGCACACACGCAACTCCTGCATAAACCGTTCCCACAGCTTGTTGAAGATGATTTGTTTTTCCGCTGTTGTTTTTATTTTCTGTGTGGATTTAGTGTTAATTAATGCATGCGTCTCAAAAACAGCAAACTCTATGCAACGGTTCATGTCTTCTTTGTTTCTGTCCTTCCTTGTGTATGAATATAGAAGACAAAGGGATGGTACTATCTAACTGGGTGAGGTGACAGCGTGCCGTGATACTCGTGTGTGCGTTTGAGCATCCATGTTTGGGCTATTACATCAGGGAACATATTACAGTCTCTGATGTTGCTAGGAGGAGGAGTTGCATGACATATATTCTCTCACTCCTCTCCTGCAGGAACCAGTTTGTTGTCTTGACTAGTTCGACACAGAGCTGGAAACAGCGGTTTAGCTTTTTTGGCCTGAAACTGAAAATGTTGTTCTTTTGGGGAATTTAAAACAGAAGCAGAGTCTTCGAGCTGGGAGGCAAATCCCAGAAGCTTTTTTTCCTTCTAAGGAGTAGTTTAATTGGAACCAGTAACTTTTTTTTGTCAGCTTTTCTATTTTGTGTGGGAGTGTGTTAGAAAGCAATTGTGCTTTTTGGACGTTACCGAAGGCCTGCAGTCACTGCGTGGACTGGCTGGTATAGTCTAAGATATAATAGACAGATTCTGGGGAGTGTTTTTTTTGGTCTGGCAGCAACATGACAGAGTACATCCTCCTTATCCTCTACTTCTCTTCCTTCATTTGTCTGTGCGCCCTGGTCTGTCTGTATTTCTCTGGTTGCCAGGAGATGACTTATAAACACGATGGTAAGGACGCTGTTGGGTTTAGAAACGTTATTAGCAAGAATGAAGTAAACAAACATAAAGCGATTGGATCTAATTTGCTTGAAAAGAGATGGAAATGACAGAAGGACGGGACTTGGGTTTGACAAGTTTTACCGTACAAAAGGAATTAATTTGGGGTATTCTTTTTTTTTTAGAAGATAACCAGAGCTGTTGGTTTAGGTGTGGTTATATTAAGTAAAAAAAAATGTCTAATCTGAAATTAGGTCAAATATAATTTTTGATAAGTGTTGATTTTTTTTCCAACTGGCTTCCTAAAGAATAGGAAGCATTGTATACTGTATGTTAAGATTTAAAAGGGCTGATTTAACTTGTGCACCCTCCTCTCTGCAGAAGCATGTTGTGGAGACATATTTTGGATTTGATGAGGAGTCGATAGACTCTGAGACCTCCTCTCTGACCTCCTATAACACTGACCTCACTGACCGCACGCCTGCCACTCCAGAGGAGGATTTGGAAGAGGTACAAAAATTCTTTGTCTACATTGAAAGAAACAATTAGAATACCTAAAAGATGTGCTGAAAGAATGTTGAGATAACTGACTGGAAAGAAACAAGGTAAAAAGTTAAAAAATAATTCACAGATTTATTATGATGGGATTATGAATCAAGGTTAAGGTTTGTGTTTGACGTCACAGAGTTTTTCCCGTGAGGAGTCAGAGCTTCGTTTCCGTCAGCTCACCAGAGAGTATCAGGCTCTTCAGCGGGCCTACGCCCTTCTGCAAGAGCAGACCGGAGGATCTCTGGATGCTGAGAGAGAAGCCAGGGTTTGTATCAGCTTCCTTTCCCAAAAACACTCCCTACTTTGATATAAGAAATAAATAAAACTTCTAAATCCCCAAAATATTTAGAATTGACTTTTTTTGGGATAATTTTCTCAGTAGGTTTCTTTATTTGCACCCAAGTTCCTGATGGCTGACCTTCCCTCCCACAGACACGTGAGCAGCTGCAGGTGGAGCTCAGCAGCAGCCAGGCCAAGATTGTCGACCTGGAGAAGGCCTTGGCCGAGAGGGGGCAGGTAATAAAGACAAGGGACGGGGACAGGAGCTCACTGGTCCTGCTCTCACTGGCCCTCCTGCATGTCTGTCTGGCTGCTCTGCTCCTGGGCTGGCGCTATGCTGACCAGGTCTGCCGCATAATCCTGTGATTTCAATTCCTGTATGTCTGGGGTCACATCTGGGTGCCTGCATGCTCTGCTTCCCCCTTTGTTCCTACTTTTTTTGGTGGTGTTTCTCATTGGGTCTTTCTGTGCTGCTGATCACTCAGGGGAGGGGAGGCTTAAACCACTTTGATTCCTGTTAACTGTGACTCGATTAATATACACCAGCTTAATGTTGTTGTATCTTAGTATATTTCTAAATAATGAAATACACAATTTGTATTGATTTTGTCTTGTTTACTTTTTAGAAAAGTCATATAGGTCTGAGCAGTTGGCCATACCTAATGCAGTTGTTGAAGAAAAGCTGTGGCTTATTTGTCAAAACCAAGTAAATTAAAACTAATTGAGCACCTCAATTATTACCTGTACTAAATATCATGAGGGACACTACAAATATAATGCTGAGTTCATATCACTACTCCCAGTTTGATTTGTTGTGACATGTTTCTTTGTGTTACTGCATGTTTCCTATTCCACTGTGGCTTGATCCAGCTCTGTGATTCAGATTTGCTGCTCTGCTGTTTTTCAACTTGGGTTGCCTTCTGTTCCTCGTGTTACTGTGAACTCTGTGATTGCAGCTTTCTTTTTGCCTCTGTTATCTCAGGAGTGGGCTTTATTTCTCTGAATCAATAAACTTGTGCTACTGCCACTCTGTCCCTGTCTTTTTGTGTCTGTGTTACATTTTGCATGCATCATTTGGAATTGGTCACTGAGCAGTAGGTTTTGGGTTGACTGGTTGAGTTGCTGACAGCTTTGTTCATTACACCCTGTCATGGCGAATCCTTTCCTTCCTCTCATGTTACTGCCAGTATCTTTCCTCGCTGATGTTGTGTTTGGTTGTTATGGCAGGATTCAAAGTGGGTGGAGGAGAAGCAGTACTTGCTCAGGACCAACCAGGAACTGCACGAGAAGGTAAATTATATTAGCCCATGCTCCCTTTCATCAAGACCTCAGAGCAACCATTGACCACTTAGTGCCAACTGATGTCGAATTCAGTTGAGTTTCAGTAAATATAGTTAAAATATTTCTTGACTTTGAGAACTATATACCTGTTTTTTTTTTTCAAATTTCTATTTAATTTAACAAAATTTGTTGAAGCATAAGCAGCCTTAAAACCGGCCTAGATAAATGAAAGGCTAAAATTGAAAATTAGATACATGAAATGAGAAACTATAAATGTTCAATACAAGCTGGAGGAGCAGTTCAATACTCTGTATTGTGGACAATTTTACTTGTTACCAAAACAGTTTCAAAGTTCATACCAAGCCCTAAAGTCAAATCTTCAGTGTTTCATGACACTTCTTGGATACAAGGTTAATAGTGCACATGCACTATTAATAATGTCTCAATCTGTCTGATAGAAGTGAAGCAAGAAAAGGGCAGAATCAGGGTTTACATAGAGATCTTGAATTTTGGATTGTACTTGCTTTAAATACCCCCAAAATACTATGACAACTCCAGGAGATCCGTTGATCCCAGTATTTACATATAAAACAACATAATGCTCCATATCCTATTCAATTTGTGTAAAAAAAATAAATGTGTTTGTGTCTGTAGATGTGTGCATTGCAGCAAGCAGAGTCGCGGCTGCAGGCTGAGGTTCAGGACGCTCGGGACCAGAATGAGCTGCTGGAGTTCAGGGTGCTGGAACTGGAAGTAAGAGACTGTACTAGCATCAAACTGTCACCAGGAGGCGACAACAACAATCTCAGCTCCAGATGCAGGACCTACATACAGTGACTCTCCAGACAGACAGACAGACCGACCCTCATTCACACCTCTCAGTTCTCCACTGTACGCATCTGTGTTTTATTGTTTTGCATGGCAGCTGTGTGCATACCCCTTCACCAAACTGGAATATATTTTGTTTTCAATGATTCAATGTTGTCTTAAGATGAATATAATTTTTAGTAAAATAAAAATATATTTAAGTTCACCATCCATTCCCATGTTTGTTCATTTTGTCTCTCATTTTTCCATGTATGTCCCACATTTTGTTTACATTTTCCTTACAATAAAAGTTAATGGAAATGAAGGACAAATGCGATAAAATAATATCATTTAGTTATGTTATGGTGAAACGGTTTTATTTTTAATTTTCAATTTAACAAGATAAATACCATATAAAATGTAAGATGGTTTGTAACTTGGCATTTGGCAGTCGGAGTGATAATAATGGCATCACCAGTGAACTCTCCATCTGTTTATGTCGTGGTTCTATCTCAGTCTTGGCCAAAAGACAGATCACTTTAACTCTGAGTTTCAGCATGCCCTCCCGATGGTTTCGTTTGTTTGGCCTTTTTAAATCTATGGGTTTTCACCTCCCTCATTTTGGCAGAGACCCCGACCATGTTTTCAGTGTCATGTAAGTACATCCTGCATTCCCTTCCATTTCACTCTGCTCACCACCACCAATGGGAATATTAATTATTGTATTACTGTAGGACTTACAAAACTGTTGTTAGTTTGGCTGATGACATGATGTGTTGATGTGTGTAATGAGCATTAACATGGCGTGTACTTCCTGTAGGAGAGGGAACGCAGATCCCCTGCTCTCAATTTGCACATGTCTGCATTCCCTGAGAACAGTAGCAGTGCCCTGCAGACCTACTGCCACCAGGAGGGAGTCAAGGTAAAACATGCTCACAAAAAAACCCAGTCTATTTCATTTAAAGCTCTCTAAACATTGTCAGTTTGATCTCATGGTTTTGATATCTGTGCAGGATGTCATCATTCCTGAGCTGATGAAGAAGCTGGATATTCTGGGGGATAACGGGGTGAGTTCAAACACACTGTTGGATTAACAACTCAAATAGCTCGCTTTTAAAAAAAAAATCCATTCAGTCTGGTAACTACCTGCTCATTGTATTTTATGCAGAATCTCAGAAATGAGGAGCAGGTAGCTGTGATCCAGGCCGGGACTGTGATCTCACTCTGTGAAAAGGTGAGCGGAAAGCCCCTCTGGCACGTTGGATTTTTACTGACACACAGTGGACACACAGTGCTACTGTTTATCATTTTATTCCCAATACATGTACAGCCATTTGCATTTAAGTCCTTTTTGTTGAATGTAAATTTACATTTGTTAGATTTAAAGTGTAAATAAAAACATCTGAGAACAAGTCAATCCCTCACTCTTTTGTTTCTTCCTCATCCTCCCTGCCGCTGCAGTGGTTAAAGCAGATAGACAGCACAGAGGCTGCCCTCACACAGAAGATGATTGACCTGGAAAATGACAAGGTGAAAAAAATCAATACAAAAGCACCTGTTTAAATCCTATTCAACTGGTATTCTGAACTGATATTTTATAACACCAGTAAAATACTTAAAATTCTACGCTGTTACATACAGTACACAAAGAAACATCATCCATTAATATTCTTGTTTTTCTGCTGGTGTGATGTCAAAGAGCTCATCCATCCTGATTTTGGATTCTACATTTAAACAATACGACATTTTACCATATCCTGTACATAGTGTCACTTCTTGTTGCAGGAGCTGTTCAGTAAGCAGAAGGGATTCCTTGAGGAGGAGTTGGATTACAGGAAACAGGCCTTGGACCAGGCCTACATGGTACGAAGCCTGGAGCAGTATTACACAGCGTATACCTGTACCTTTTATATTAAAGATCACCAAACTGAAATGTATGTACAGTATAACGTACATATTGACCAGGACTCTGTAAAAGACATAATGGCTCCTGATTCAGGAATGCAGGGGTGCAGCATTATCATTTCAGCATGACACACAAACATTTGGGATCCCTTTAAACACCATGAATGCAACATGATCCATGAAGGTAAAATTTGTCACATTGTGTTGGGATACTGCATCTTTTACCACTGAAGTCAAAATTATGATAACAATATAACCACTGAATTTGCTGAGGTATTTGCCTACATTTATCTTCTAAGAAGGCCAATCACCAATTTACTCTCTCAAATTGTAAATATATGCAGATATGATGGATTTATAAATACCCTTTTTTACGTGGTTCATGCAACAGTCAAAAAACATTGTAAACAAAATGGGTTTCATAAAATTGAATGTTAGATTTTTTTGGCGTGAATTATCTCAATCACTGTACCCTCCCACTGGATTAAATTGCCTGAACCCAGAAAACAGAAGTTAACACGTCGGTCACTCTCACTCATGTAATTCTAACCATTTTATTTGGTCAGTTTTGGTGTCGGTTTGTGTTTATGTTCCCACTTGATATTGTGTTGGCCAATCTTTGATCTTTACATGGTATTTGCTGTGTCACTGTGAAACTGTGAATTTACCTGGGGGACAAGAGATCAAATGAATTTACCATGTAAAGGTCAAGCTGAAATAGCCCCCAATATAAAGTGGAACAGTATTTCCCATATCTGCCATGGTCACAGTGGTGTGTGTGTGTGTATGTGTTTGCGTGTGTGTGTGTGTTTGTTTGTGTGCATATGTGTGTTTGTGTGTGCCTTCATGTGCATGCTTGTGTTTCTGCATGCGCATGTGCACGTCTATGTGTGTGTGTGTGTGTGTGTGTGTGTGTGTGTGTGTTTGTATATCTGTATGTGTGTATGTGGCTGGCTGTGCAGAGGATCGAGGAGCTGGAGGCCACGCTGTATAGCGCTCTGCAGCAGGAGCAGCCGGCATGCCAGGCGGTGGCCGAGTCGCTGACAGACAGGCAGAGGGAGGAGCTGAGGCTAGCTGTGGACAAGCTGCGGCGTCAGATTCTCCGGCAGAGCCGGCAGTATGACAGTCAGATCTTACAGGAGCGCATGGAACTCCTACAGCAAGCCCAGCAGGTAAGGCTCAAAACAAACCCAGTCAGGTTGTTGAGTCCTGCCCGCCCTCATTCTGACCCCTGGTACCTGTCTGAAAGTTCTGACCCCACCACACTTCTGGTACTTTGAAAAAGATGCAGTATCCCCGTGCGTGCCACCTGTAACCCTGTAAGTGCAAATGTGAGTGGAAGAGTGGAAAGATAAGACGGAATGACTTTGGCTTTGTGTATGTTTGTGTGTGTGCTTCATTGTGATCTGAATACCCCCACTCCTTTACTATCCCTCCACTCAGCAGCCTCTCAGTAGCTTTACACCCATGGCTTGTACACTGTGTTATTCATTGACTACATCAACAACCACGGCACCTTAAACTTCACTTGGATCAGTTGTACTCTAACGTACTAACGCAATGACCTCTAACCACAGAGCACTTAAAGCCAATAATCAACTACTCATGAAATATACTAATTAATTAGATAAGTTTAAACAAACTAAGTCACATATTTATTGTTGGGCCTCTTTTGTTTTTATCTCAGAATAAAGAAAAATATTTCCTCTCTCTTCCTTTTATTTACACACATCCCCAGTCTCATGCAATTAAGCTGTGTTGAGTTGAAGTGATTGTTATCAATCAGAATAATTTCAAAGAGATAATGTCTAGGTTTGTTTTAATTTCAAAATGTTGTGCCTGGTCTTCAGTGTAGCAAGGTCACAGATGTTTTCACAGATTGGAGAGCCCTTTAAGATGACGTGTTAGAAACAAAGAACAGAGTCAATGAATAGACTGTTCAGCTTTAAAGTCTCAAAGACGGAGTCGCTTCCACCCTTCACAGTTCAAAGCTGCTCTCCGGTTGTCATGGTAGCTCATTCTTGTCCACCACTGCTACCATGGAGACATAGGACATGATGGGAAGGCAGGAGATTATTTGGAGTAGATTCAGAAATAGTTTGACCCAGGTTACTATTAACTGTTAAACACCTGTTTGTTTTTGCACCGAAAGGAATGACTGTGAGAAATGGTTTAACTTTTGTGATTTAATATGTTTTAACCAGCTAACTGCTTCTGTCTTTGCGTTGCAGAGAATTAGAGAGCTGGAGGACAGGATTGACATGCAAAAGAGACATGTAAAGGAAATAGAGGAAAAGGTACACGCTCAAATTTCATTTGTCTCCCTCTAAGAAAACTTTCTGTCATGGCTGTTAGAGCACGTGTGCTGAGGATGTGAGGGAGTTTATATCTACTGTACTGCTGCTGTGTGTTATTTTACTAACTTTTTGACACCCCTTTTCTTCTCTCTCTTTTTCCACCTGTTGATTAAACCCTTTGTGTTCTTTTAGTTTTTGTTCCTCTTTTTGTTTTTCTCTTTAGCATTTATTCTTTGGCCTTAATGAAAATGACCGTGGACCCACATCAGGTAGAGCCTGTATTAAGTGTATTATAACTATCTAGCACAGTAATAGTGCTGATAGTAACAACAATAATGAGGACTAAAGAATTTGAAAATGTTTTCCTTTTTTTTTTTTAGGTGTTAAGGTGCTGTGGAGGCAAACGGCAATGAAACAAAACCTGTTTTTTATGCATTTGTAGACAGTTAATGAAAACCTTATTGCCTTTTTGATAAATGCGCACTTTTGCAGAGGACTCTTTCCTGGAATGCAAACATATTTGAAAATTTAACAGATAAGCAGATATACACGAGATTAAAGCAAGATTTATTTGTAACAATAGATAACATGAACTATAGTATTTCTTGGACCTGGAACATAAAACCCTGACTCCTCTGTGAGAAGCAAACACATGGATTTACCGAAAGAAAACTCTGAATCGCTCTGAGGATTTTACTAAAGGGAGAAAAGCCAAAGCCTCAGCTGAAGAAATGCCCAGTAGGACAATGGAAAAGGAAAGATTGGAGGGAGGCGAAGAAGAGTGAAAGTACAGGGCTGAGTGGGGGGAGTGTGTGTGTGTGTGTGTGTGTGTGTGTGTGTGTGTGTGTGTGTGTGTGTGTGTGTGTGTGTGTGTGTGTGTGTGTGTGTGTGTGTGTGTGTGTGTGTGTGTGTGTGTGTGTGTGTGTGTGTGTGGGGTGAACCAGCTGAGTCCCAACTGGATATGGAGGATTCTGGCAAAGTCCAGCGTCTGTGGTGTTTCCAAGGAAACGACAGTGCAACTAAACTTAACAGACCAGAAGCCGAACATACTGGAAGCTTGTTGCATTTAAAAAGGTGAAACTACAATCAGTGGAAACGCTAAACCAGGTTATTATTTAAGTTTACCATTGAGAGCTTACTCCTTTGAGCTTCTTTAATTTAAGGTCCTATAACTTTTGCTTATTTTACATTACAAGAACCTGTCTTAAAATCTGTGAATGAGTGATTTTCTGACTATACTATTGTGAACTGGTTATCTATTGTCATGTGTGTATGTATCAAGTTATGCATTAGCCAAACTTCCTTGTTAGTTTTGCTGAGCTTAAAGGACATATTCAATTTTTTTCACGTCTGCCTTAAAAGAATAGTTAGTTAACCATCTCTCTTAACTGACATTATGCACAGGCGTAACGATTACTGCTTACGAAAACTGTTTGAATGAACGTGCGCATGAGTACTGTTGTAAGACAGAATTGAGAACATGTGAAACTAAGGCTGGGCGATATGGACAAAATCATATATCACAATGTTTTTGACCAAACACCTTGATGTCCATAGTGCGACCATAATATAAGGAGGAATACTGGTGCTCTTACAACATTTTCACACGTTACGATTTTTGATGAATAATCATAACTAATTTGGATATAATGGCTAAGTGGGTAAAGGCAAATCATAGAACAGCTAGAACCATCTGTTAAGTGCAGAATATTACATCACTTTACTGTGATGCAGCCTTTGAAACCAGAAAGACAACACTTATGAGATATCATCATATTACAATATCCAAAATCTAAGACAATAGCTCATCTTGTGTAACAAAGTTGCTATAATATATATATGTCTTGTCCTGCCCTTTAAGATTTTAGGAGGTTTTGTGCAATGTGGTACAGTTGGAAGTGCAGGAGGGGAGAGGATGATTAGGAGGTGGGGTAACCTGAGAGATACTTGTGCCCAACAACTTGCTACCAAGCTGTTGACATGGTGAATAATAGATGACTGTATTTTAAGTGTACGTGTCTTTTTTGTATGTGTGTGTGATGGACATAAAGATTAGAAAAAAAAACAAAGCAGCTTGCACAAATGTAGAGAAAACTGTTTTCTATTTTTTGTTATTGAATGAGTTTGACACCATCAGTTCCTGTGCCACAGGTAAAACTCACCTAGTGGGCACCGGCTGACCTCATCAGACACAGCGGTTACCGGAAACAGTTCAGCTACCATGGCAACAGACTCTTTAGGAACTGAACCGGACCTCGGGGTTCTGTGTACCAGAGTGGAGGTCCTGGAACCGAGAGCAGGTTCAGCCATCCAGTCTGACAGCTACCTAAGGAACAGGTGAGAGACTGGAAGAGAGGGGATCCAGTGACACACACACACACACACACACACACACACACACACACACACACACACACACACACACACACACACACACACACACACACACACACACACACACACACACACACACACACACACACACACACACACACACACACACACACACACACACACACACTTTTGGCACTGAGGTGATCTCACGTATCACACACACCTGACTGTACTGCACACTTGCATGTAAGCACACTGCTGAAAAGTACTCGCTGCAGGAGATTTTACTCGCATCTTTTCTCATGTTTAAAGGTAAAACTGAATCAAATTTATATATTTTTGGATCAAAGGAAGTAATTAAGCTTTCTAAGTTAAGATGATGTAATGTGACCTTCTTTTGTTGTGCTGTTGTGTCAGGGTCAGAGAATTAGAGTGGTCCGAGCGGAGTTTGCTGCTACAGCTATATCATCGAGCTTTTGCCTCCCAGCTCCCCAGCATGCAACACTCCCAGAGGCTGGATCAGAGGCTCTACATGCTCAGGGAGGAGGTCAGGAACATGGTGAGTGCTTGGGTTATGCTTCTAAAGGCTTCAGTGGCAATTGATTGTACAAATACTAAAACAAATTCACAGATTTGAGTATGTAGGTTTTGTAAGATGCTCAAGGACTGCTTGAGTTCACACAGGTCATACTTACTGCAGACATCAACAAAATGTTTGCGTAATCTACAAAATAATGGACTAAAAGACTTAATACGTAATAATAACACCAATAATAATGGTACTTATTGTCCTGGTCCTGCTGTTGCAGTCTAGCTAACATATATACTATAGTATATATGATCCACCACTGTGGCAGTGTGGTCACATTTGCTTCTCTACATGTGTATTTACGTATTTTTACCTATTCCCATCTACATTTTCATTACTTGGACTTAATCAGTGCCCAAAAAAAATTCAAAAAATACATGAAATGGAGCATGTGAGATAAATGACATTACGGTTTACTGTTGTGTACAGTAACCAACAAAGGAGACAGAAGCCAGGCAAAGGTCACAACACACAACATCTACCGTAAAAACTACTGTTGCTACAATACTAATACAAACACACAAACTAGTGTAGTACTGGATGGAGTCACAACATGTTGTAAAGCAAGCTTTGAGGAACAGTGTTGGGATTGAGTCAGAAGTATTCCAGACTTCACTGAGGTATCTCTCTCTTTGTCTAAGTCTTTCTTTCCTTCTTCCTACTCAGAGTCAGGAGAAGGAGCGAGGGGAGCGAGCATGGAGGGAGCGACTGCAGCGTTGCCAGAGGCAACTGAAGGCCAAAGAGGAGGAGATGAGTCGTCAGTCCCAGTACTTTGAAAACTTTAAAGCTCAACTCCAACAAAAGCTCAGCCTGGCCCGGGATAGAGAGCAAAGCCTACAGAATCGGATCTACACTTTAGAAAAGCAGCTACTTGACATGACAGTGAGTGCTGCCACTGGCAGGGCAACAATTAGAGCTGTCCGAATTACTGCTGGGACTGTGACACACTTGGAAGAACAAGACAGGCTACCCTCCATGAGAGGAGAGGGTGAAGGAGAAGAGGAGAAGAAGAAGGAGGAGAAGAGGAAGCAATGGCTGCCAATTTTGGGAATCGAGAGAAAGGAAAGGCGAGAGGGTGATGAGGGAAAGTCAGAGAAAGATATAGAAGGAGGAAGAAATAAACACACAAAACAGACCTCAAATGAGGCCAGGCTGCAAGGCTTCATTATCAGTCTGCAGGAGGATCTCAAGGTGCTTCTGGAGAGAGAGGAGGACAGGATGGCTGAGCGGAGGGGACTATTGGAACAGCTCCAGGAGGCCCAGGAAAACAGCCACTTCCAGGGCTGCCAAGTGGAGGAGATGAAGGCAAAGCTGAAACTGTCCAAAAGCTCCCTGATGGAGGAGGTTGAAGAGCTGAGAGAAGAGAACCGAAGACTCCAGCCAATCATCAGGGATGCAGCTAACCAAACACCTAGTCAGTTATCCACAGTCACTGATTCCACATGCTCGAGTCCTGGGACCACCTCGCCAAGCTGCAGACCTGCTATTTGTTCTGTGCCATCCAACACTCTTTCATATGGCACTGCCATGGGACAATCCTCAGCAGAGAGCTCTGGAGAGGTGCGTAAAGATCAATGATGATGATTATTATTATTGTTATTATAACTATTATGTAATCTAGAAGTCTCAGTGTGATCAAGATCTATTTTGAAAAAGGCCTGAGCAAAGCAGAAAAAACACTTACTGACATTAACAAAAGCTCAAAAATGTATGTTTAAATTCATCGAAGGTGATGAACTTTTCCAGTTTTCATGTCCTTTCAAGTTCATCCCAGTTATATGGTGTAAAGTACTGAAAGACAGTAGGAGACATTTATAAACAAAATAAGGTGTCTCCCTTCTAGTAACTGGTCAGGGCCAGCCTTCTTTCTCATATTGTTTACAGTGAGTGCAGTATTTCCTCCTCTGTAATGATGCACAGAAGTAAACTACATCAAGTCATTTTGAGGTGAAATGAGCAGCTTGAGAGTACAGGAGATTCCACATGTTGGTAAACGTTTTTTTCTTCTCAAGAGGAAAACATGTGCTATGAAGACATGAGACAGGCATGTTTTATCCTCAGGCGCTGTGCCAGTTGTTCCATGTGTGGTTCAAAAGTAAGACTGCTCCAGTATGTAACTAAATGGACAAATATTTATAATATAGTTCCAGTACTTTTATTTGTAAAATAAACATGACTTGCATAAATTAAGAGGATTATTAATGCCTTACGCATGTTTGCATTTTTTTTTTTTCACGCAGACAAAAGCTGATCAAACTGATCAGTCTGGGACAAACGACTATTTTAAATGTATTCCCTTTTTAAAAAAAATAAGTTTCATTATCACTTCATTCACATTTGAAAGGCCAAATATGGTTGGTAAAAATAGCTGCAGGATTAATAAACATTTGATTAAGTGTTACTGTAGGGACAACATTGTAAATTCCTTGTGGTTGTCTCATGACAATGTATTACAGCATTAAAAGGGTAAATTCTCCCTAAGAAATCTCTGCTGCTTGGATTTAGTTATTACATAACCATCTCCCCTCCTGTAAATACTTACACAAGTATACAAGTATCAATATTTCATTGCTGACTGGCATGTAATTCAGGATTAGAATGTCTTATAACATTATGTTTCATTTTCATGCAACGTAAGATGGTAAATTGTGATCTGTGTGCAGGTCCAGTCAATGTCAGATGAGGGAATAGTGAAGTCACATTCATCTGCAGTTCTACCTTTTCTCCACCAGGCAGCAGCAGAGAGAACACAGAACAACATAGAGCATCACTCCTCATCAGGCAAATCTGAAACTCTGGATGATGATCCTCTGAACCTCTTTCATCACTTTGGCTCCAAACTCAGCACCAACTTGCAGTCACTTTCCTTGACTGCAGGGTCATTCGGTGAGTTTAAACTGGGGAACTGGTGCTCTAAAGGGATCCTGAATTTGGAGGACAACCCCAGTGAGGAATGTGATGCCCTGAGGGAAGCGTACAAGAGCTTGGGGTTAGGGGAAGATCTTCAAGCTCTCCGAGAGCAACGCGAGCACCTGGAGGTATCCCTGCAGCACACACAGGAACAGCTGCAGGTGATGCTTGAGGAAAATACTCAACTGAAACTGCAACTCAGGAAGCAAGCAGAGGAACAACAGACAGAGACAGAGCAAAGGTCTTCAAGAGAAAAGGTATGAAACTGGTGTTGCAGTATTTCCAAATGTTTTTGAAAGCTGCAGATACTTTGCTCCACACTAATCAAAATATACCTCATTGTACAGGTTAGCACGCCACCCACCTGTGATGGAGATGACCAACTCCAAATATCTCCTCCCCGAGATGACACCGTTCTCGCCCAGGATGATCTCGTCCAAGCCCTGAATCAGGAAAACCGGGCCTTGGCAGATCGGATCCAGGAGCTGTTGGCTCACGTTGAGCTCAGAGAAGAGGAGGTCACTAAGCAGGAAACACAGCTGAGGGAGCATATCTCCAGGCTAGAGGAGGATGGTGTCAGGATGGAGCAGGAGAACCAGGAACAAGGGTGTCTGGTCTCAGAACTCACCAAGAAGACTGACGATGATCTGAATACCATCATGGAGCTGCAGCAAAAGTTAGAAGAGAGCAGGGAGGATAACCAAGAATCCCAGGGTCAAAAGCAACCGTGTAGAGTTCGGCGGCAGAGTCCATGTACAGCTGCAATAACAGAATCCTTTCCACCTAACAACCCAGAAGAATGTGTAGACAGTTTAGTTGAAAGTGTGTTAAAAGGAAAAGAAGCACAGCTTATGTTCAGTCAAGAAACGAACACTTTGACAACAGTTTCAGCATCTGGTTGGCAACATGACAATCACTGCATCTCATTACAGAACAGCTCACGAAGCAGTCTGAAAGTTAGATCACTGACGGATCAAATGGTCCGGCTAACCAGCTCAGTCCAGAGCCTCAAAACTGAACAAGAGGAACTTACTGGCTCAATAAATTCTCTCAGAGAGCAGCAAAGAGAAGCAGCTCTGTCAGTCCAAACACAGACAGAGGAGAAACAGCAATTAACTCGGACAGTTTGGGGACTGAAGGAGGAGAAAGACTGCATCTGTCAATCTCTGGCTAGCCTCAAACAAGACAAAGAGCAGCTGAACCGGACAGTCTGTGGGTTGAAAGATGAGAGGGACCAGTTTATAAGGTCCATAAGTGGCCTGAAAGAGGAGAAAGAGCAGCTAACTAAGTCTTTATCTTCTCTTGAAAGAGATAAAGAGGTAATAATGGAATCTCTGTCAAGTGGAAAAGAAGAGAGAGACCAAATCATGCAGAGTTTACAGACGGAGAGTGACCGGTTAAGCCAGGCAATACTTCACTTGAAACAAGATAGAGACACACTAACTTATTCCATCAAGAGTCTGACAGAGGAGAGAGACCAGGAACAATTATCTGACACTTTAAAAGAAGAACGTGACAGGTTTATTAAGTCAGTTAGCTCTTTGAAAGAAGAGAAAGGAAGAACTGAGCATTCAATCAGTTGTTTGAAAATAGAGGAAAAGCAGATAATGGAAGTGATCCAGGGCCTGAAAGAGGAAAGAAACGGTCTACATGCGCTCCCCATCCAAACACAAGCAGAGGAGAAGAATCGGAGGCAACAGCTGCTGAATCCAGGAGGCGCTGGGACAAAAAAGAACACTGAGAGTCTTGCTGGGACGGGAAATCAACGATGTGAGACCAATACCCACCGAGGAAACATCACAGAGGTATCAGGACTGAAGGGATTTATGCATTTGTGCATTACGTCAGTGTCTGTTGTGGCTCATCATCTAACATGAGGCTTGATTCCTGTGCACCGTGGGTTTGATTGATAACAGGAGCAAAGTGATCTGATGAGGGAGATTGAAGCTTTGGGAGCAGAATTAAAGCAGTTACGAGAGGAACTGGACAAGAGCCATGTCGAGGTGAGTTGAGGCAATTTTCCTTTCATAATTGATACAGTAGCAACTATGACTTCTTATTTCCGCTGCATATACTGTTATTTTTCATTTTGTTAAAAAATCTGGTGTAATTTCGAAACACTAAAATGTGTTCTTGCTCACCATTTTATATTTACCGGGCCATGATATATATCATGGAAAACTTCAGCAACTTCACTTACTTTCGTGTACATGTCCAGATCAAGAGGTTGCACGGTGAATTGTGTCAGGCGGAGGACAGGAGGGAGGAGGCAGAGAGAAAGGCAGCCCGAGCAGCTGACAAGGTGGTGAGACTGACGGATGCAGCCAACCAGATGGAAGAAACCAGGAAGGAAAATGACAGCCTCACAACCCAGGTATTTCACTAGATGTACAGTTGCAATCACATTTATTCAAACCCCTCGAGCTGCAAGATATTCCCTTGATAAAACCTGATGAAAAGATGTCAACTAAAACCTTGGTAAATAGTCAAAGTTTTAATAATGCTTTCTCCAAAAAGGCTCATAAACAAAATAATCCGAGCCTCATTTTCGGTATTACAGCCCGTTCCGTCATGTGCAAAAGCTTCCTGCTCATATTCTTTGGTTTCTGAGCTGACACTTCTTTTCTGTAAATCCCATCAAACGATTTTGGTATTCAAATGCAGGGGCTGAGATGGACTCTCAATGACACCGAAGGAACGATTCCTGTACCATTCTTTGGTTGACTGGGACATACGCTTTGCTTGTTGGAAAGTCCGATAATTACAAAGCTTTTTAATTCGAGCTCTGAAGGCACCTCGTTCTTTTTCAAAATGTCCTTGAAGAAAGAATCCAGGATGCCCGTCACTTGCACATTTCAGTTGACTCTTATGTTCTTTGTGATAAGTTTGGAGTGTGCCAAAGCTTCCAGGCGTTAAGTCCTTGCTTTTTCAGTCCTCACCTCATAGTCTGCGATGATACTTTAGTTGCTCCCTTCAAATATTTTTCTGAGCTGCTGTTTTCAAACATCTTATTCCCCTTGGAGAAAAATGTTGCTCTGTCTTTTTACACTCAGCAAAATGAGTTTTAAACTTGCTGCCCACTTGAACTTGGAACTTGAAGTCTCTTGGAAATCTCTCTTTTTTCTTTTTAACCACTGGCTTTTTTTAGTGTAATGAAAACTGTTCTTCTCTTAGCTTCTGAGGCAACTCCTTTATTTTTTGCAACGTTTTCTACTCACCTTGAACACCTGCATCATTATTTGGGATTTGAATGGTATTTTGCAACTGTTTGGTAGCCATACATACGAACAAGTGATTAAAAAAAGAGCAATATTAGGCAGGGGTTGAATAATAATGACATGCCTCTATTACAAAAGCGAAAGATGGAAGAATACGTCACGCATCTTCCATTTTCAATCAGATTGTGCCACTCAACTCATGGAAATGTATTTTATAAAATCATCATTTGGACTCCCTGAGTTTTCTTTGCGTTGTTTTTCACTAGCTTTCTCCCCAGTTGCAAAGCCAAATAAAGACACAGAGTTTATGTGTTAGCCCTAAAGAGTAGCTGTTTGTGCTGCAGGCGAAGGAGCTGCAGAGCGAACTGACAAACCTGCTCAGGGAGAAGACGAACGCTATGTCACTTAAGGCACAAATGGAAGAGCAATACAAAGTCATCACAGCTCAGCTCAAAGCCAAGGTAAGAATGACAAAAGGTCTGTCTTTTTCAGTTTATTGCATATCAGAAATATACTCTAAGTGACTATACATATCAAAATAACAATCTTTAACCATAAATTATTGGCAGAACACTGAGATAAGGATGCAATCCACATATTTTTCAATTGCCATTTGTAACTTTATTAAGGGTTCTGAGCGTCATTGTTCTTCAGTTATTTGAGCCCATTTCACTCACAAGTCCTCAGTTTGTGTGATGATATGATGTGACATGTGCGTAAACCCCAACAGACTGTGGCTCTGGAGGAGCTGAACTCGGAGTATATAGCTCTGAAAAGAGGACAGGGCCGCAGGGATGAGCTGAGCACTGTTCTCGTCTCACTCAGGGCACGTTACAACGATATCAGAGCTAAGGTGGGTAACCACTGATTTGGGTTATGAACTGTTTGGCCGTAACAGTATTTGTTTCTTATAGTTTTCATGTGTTCGATTTTGTTCTTAGCACGATGCACTCCTCAAAAGAAAAAGCAAGACCGATCTGGATATACCTCCTTTAAAGGTGAGGAAGCAAAGAGCAGATTTTTATTCCTTCACGGCTGTTCAGAGGTTATCGTTGTCCACCACTGTCAGTGCTTCTGTTGAGCTGCTTTTCGTGGTTGATTTTAACTGACAGGAGTTTTGTCCAATAACAGGCCAAGCTGTCTTGCCTGGTGGGGAAGTGTCAGGAGAGGAACAGCTTGTTAGTTCAGTTGATGAAGGCCATGCACAGGCAAGGCTGTGTGGACCCCAAGCTCACGCAGCGGGCTGAGCATCTGCTCAGTGATGCTGCTCTGCAGGATTACACTGTTGCATTCGCACCAGGAAGCAACATACACACCCGGGATTACTGTACTGGGTTCACACCAGAATTTATTTCAAAGTTTCAAGACTACACTGGTGGATTATTTCCTGATCGGACCTGTGCGGCTGTATCCACCTCTGTAAACAAGCAACAGCAAAATGGAGTCACACCTGAATCTGGAGGTCAATGCAGAAAAAGTGAAGAACACATAATCACCACTGATTCTTCAACACATCTTCAAGACTGCAGTAGGGATGTCACACTTGCAGCAACAGGGACACTAAAGAAAAATGCCAACTCACCCGTGCCAAACTCACCCCTGCAAGAGCTCGCCAGTGCGCAGGTGTCAGCATCACAGGCTGTTGCACAAAACAGGAGCCTGATTGCTAATGCAGCACAGGTGAGATTAAAACAAACAATGTCTTTATGCAAATATGTATTTACTTATAAGCTTTTCAAACTATTTAGGCTTGTAGGTTTAAAAGCAACAAACTATTACTGCAACATTTTTTCTAAAAATCATTTTCAAAGATAAACAAGATAAAACAACAGTTTCTTGCTTCTATAATATATTTTTACTGTTGATTAAAAATATGCAACAGCACACTGCTTCACAGGGAAAAAAAACAACATATTTTTGGCTTGTTCTGTTATGTTTTCACAATTACAGATATTTTGTTATAGAGCAAAAACCTGGGTTTATGGGAAATGTGATCTTCATTTAAAACACTATTATTAAGTAATATACCAGCCTGCCACATCTCTTAGACACACTGTCATGTGTTTACACTAATCTTAACAAGGTATCATAGTTCATTTTACATCAGTATATCACCGTTAAAAAATGCCAAACAAAAACATCTTTGATCATTTGTACTTTAAATTGGAAGTAAATCTAAGATAGCCATTCTTTAACCCCACCACAGCTATCTCCCTCAGCTAGTGGACCAGTCCAAGCAACCAGTCAACCAGAGACATTTGGATTTCATCACCCAGACATGAAAGGGAAGTCCTCTCCAGACCCGAGCAGTTTGACTGGATCCTCACTGAGTCCTCCCCCTCCCTCCTCCAGCACCTGTGTCAGTCTGAGCAGGAGGCTAAGCAGCCCTGAGAAGATCCTCAACCTACATGAGCAACTGCAGAAGACTCTGATGAGCAGCTATCAGGTACACAGAGGACTTTTTTTTTTTTCTTCTTTTTTTTTTAACATATAGACACCTGTTAATGTTAAATTATACAAAAAATTACATTATTTTCTGATTACCTATGAACTGAATTATAAATCCCGAGGCTTTGCTCTAGTCTAGAAGACAGTTTGTACTCAGAAATCTCACCAGGTGTGGAGATGTTTCCACACACCTTGGAAAAATTGTACAAGATATGTCTAATAAATTTATTTGTCCTTATTTCAAGGCTCCAGAGAGCAGAGGACGAGGACAGCAGCCGAGAAGGAGTCTGTCACTTTCGGTTCCTGCAGACCTGAACTCAGCCTCTCAGACAAACAAGCAGAACCTCAGTTTCAATATTCTACATCCCAACTCTGTCCCAGTCACCGCTGCTTGGAGCCAAGCGAAACACACTCCAATAACAACTAAACCCGCTGCCACTAATAAGTCAGCAACGCTTTTTAATGCAGTTGCATCTAGATCTGCTCATGCAACGTTCAGCCCCAACATGTTTACAAACCATCGCCTTAAAGCAGACATACCTAAATCCACATCATCTGCTCTTGCCAGTTCCTCTAACTTTGCCTTTGCCACCATGTCACCTCGCAAAGCTGAATCCATCTCAAGCAGTGGCACTAATAACACAGTATCCCTAAAACCAACAAAAAAAATCCCTTCTGTCCCTGACCTGTCCGATGCTACACATACAGCTCTTACTACTCTAACTCTAAGGACCACTACTTTTAACTCTGATGCCACTCATCCTAAAAATACTGCCTCAGATGCAACTGCCCCAAACTTATCAACTGCCCCTAAGGCTGATATTTCAAACATGACTTCTAAGATGGACGGTGCTTACCCTGCATACGATGGCTCTGCATTCACTTCATCCTGCACTCAGTCTGCTCACTGCTCTTCTGAGACATCCAACAGGTCTGCCAGAAAATTCACTGCTGCTCGCGAAAAGACGAAGACTGCAAGACCCAAACCAGGTATGTTCAATATTTGAGAATACATCTTCGTTCAAGGTAGAAAAAAAAAAAGTATTTCATAAAAGGCCTTGTTTAATTTCACAGTACGTTAAAACAACATTTTTGTGTTGTAGCTTCTATGCGTGATGCTGCAATGTAGGATTTTCAGATATTAGTTTTTCAAAGCCTGCTGCTGTAATGTGATTACACCCCGTCTAGATATGGGCTGCTTTCTGTTTTTGTCTCTTGTATTGGAGAAAATATTGCAGCACATTCCAGTGCAGACTTTGGTAGTTTGGTGTTGCCCTCTTTATTGTCCACATAACACACTGCAGTGCATGACTATTTACTTTTAATGACTTCCTTGGGTTCATTTACAAGTTCTGAATGTACGGCGTTCTCTTTAGGCTGGTCAAAATTATTACATAATTGCTTGATCGCAATTATGAGCATAATCGTCATCATTTTGCAGAATTGTTAGAATTGTTTCCATTCGTGTTCATAAAACAGTTAGATGAAACTAACAGAAATATTTCCATCAATATTTCCACGTTTTCCCCCGTTTGAGGTTGGACTTGCGCTTTTTTTAATGATGTCATTTTGTCCACCACCTTCTTCTGCTTCTGTTTGATAGCACATTAAACAAGAATTAGCGCCACCAACTGTTTATCTTGAGGTGCTTAACTTCTAATATTTAACTGACGACATTTCAATGAACATCTATTGACATTAAAATCATGGATTTATTTGCAAAGCCCAACATCACAGCCAATATGTGCCTCTTCTTTGTAAGTTATACATGAAATATTAAAACGTCATTGTGCTTGTACTTTAGATTATGGCATAAAATGAACAGAATGAGACAATTAAATCATTAATTGCATTCATTTATGTGACAATTCATTGTCAACTCAAATTTCATGATCGTGACAGCTCTATTTTTTGTTCTGTTCATTTGTTGTGGTAGAACGTGCGAATGATCGAATTCATGTTTCATTTCTCAAAGAGAAGAATACAAGTAGATGGAATTTTGGTGCTTGACCTTTCTTTGTCTAATCCCCTCCAGAAGCGCCGGCTGAGGTTTGCTCTGTTGAGGTCATCAAAACAGTGGGCCAGAGCAGCCTCATGATTGGCTGGGAGAGGCCGCCACTCGATGAGCTGGGCTGCAGTAACGGCACATATGTGTATGGATACAGGGTAGGCAGGACAAACACGGACATTGAATTATTTTATTTTTTTAATGCGCTATAAAATGTAATGATTATTTCTTGTCACCTCTCAGGTGTTTGTAGATGGGGACTTTCACAAATCTGTCATGAGCTCAGCGTGCACAAAGGTATCAGCTGCTTCCTTCACACTTTATAGCTGCACATTATTGCTTCCTGTTGTAGCTACGGGAATAAAAAAAACAGATCAAAAACCGGACCAGTACATGTAAAGTTCACCTTGTTTCTATATTCACAGTGTATTCTGGAGAATGTCGACCTGAGCTTCACAGTCCACGTCAGTGTGCAGACACTGGGATCTAATGGTCTCAGTTCAAACAGTGTCCACACCGTGTACAGGACGTCAGTCTCAACAGACCAACCCTGACTCACAGTGATTACAGCAACCTACACAGTGGCTTAGATCAGCAGGTTAGTCCAGTATTGTTAGACGCTCGTTTCTCAACAAGTTTACGTGTTTCAGTGTTAAATGTGTCAAACATGTTTTACATTTGTAAAAAACATACATCCCCTCCACTGGGGCCGAGCTTTGAATGCTGGATTATGTACATCTTTGTGTATTCCTTTGTGTGCTGCTCCGCTAACTATAGTATCATTCACTGATTGATTGTTTGCACTGCAGCTTCAAGTTTGTATCATAATGTTACTGTCTGTCGGATATTTTTTTGTTTTGTCCTGCAACTTTTGTTTTGTTTGTCTGCGAAACAGTGTTCACTACGTGATGAAAAATACACATCAGATATTAAAAGTTAAATCTAATATAGTCAGGTCTTATTATAAAAGAATAGTTTGCTTCTGTTTCGGACACTGTTTGAAACTGCACAATGACACAATTTTTCCTCTGCCCTGTGTGTGTGTGTGTGTGTGTGTGTGTGTGTGTGTGTGTGTGTGTGTGTGTGTGTGTGTGTGTGTGTGTGTGTGTGTGTGTGTGTGTGTGTGTGTCCGCCCTTCAGTGCACTGCCATCTATAGCCGCAGCCCTCTGAGGAGCCGTCCTAACCTCCACCTCAGCTGAGACACAGTCACACTGCTGGGATAACCGGTGTCATGTGAGGCTCAGGTCAACCAATCAGAAAAAAAAAACTCACCTCACACGGTCATTACCAGCCTATAAACATGCAGTGGCCTGTGGCCGGCAGCTAAAACCTCAAAATGATCAACTGAAGATGTCAAACAGAAATACTGTGTCAGATTTCTGCCTCTGCGCTGCACGTAAAAGCAGCCGGCGCCTCGTTGGGAGAACCTCCTCGTTTCAGAGTCTCGCCCATTGGAGCTCTTGAAGGGGTGAGACGTTGTGACTGCCAGTTGAACGGCCGGGGTGGCTGCCGATCCAATGGGTCCCGAGAAACTGCGAGGAGCAAATGTTTATTAAGCCAAGCTCAATCCTGTTGTAAAAAGCTGCCTGTGACACTAATATTCACGATGACACGGGTAAGCCGGACATGAAAATGTCGGGATGGATTTCTGCATCCTGCTGCACACTTTTACACTGTGTTAAACACCGAGAGATCATGTATCATATTGCGTCATCAAAGCTGTTGCCTCTCTGGACTCTGTGATGTGAACAGCTGGCTGAAGGGACAATAACTACTGACGAGCCTTTTTGACAGCCACACATACTGTATAATGTGCTGACACAACGTTGGACACGGAGGTCATAGTACTTGATTTTTACACATGAAGCCAAATATGTGAAAAGACGATTCACTCCAAAGACTAATCTGTTTCCTTCTCCTCATAGGTCTACGGGATTACTTTAAACTCACAAGCCAGATGTCCTTTAAGTTCTTTAAAATTTGCACACAATCTTTATCGATATGTAAAAGATGTAATTAAAAAAAAAAAGAAGAGAATATCACTGATATTTTTTTGTAGAGAATATTATAAAAAATATGCCAATATACCACACACTGTATGTCTATTTCTATGACTGACACTTTGTTATAGATGTCAGGTTTGCACGCTCAAATATTTTTTATTTTATTTTATTTTATAAGTGTTCACAACACACATGTTCTTTTGCTACTCACTATATGTACGGGTGTGGAGTGGTCATGGTGCAGCAGAGGTATTTTTCTATTAGTAATTGATAATGTTGATTTCCCATTGATTCCTTACAACTGTACGGAGAATAAATGTTTATAAAATATTTAACTGTCAATTCAGTGTCCTTCTGTGTGCATATGTGGTAATATAAGTGGTTCAAACATGAACAGTTTTGGTTTACGAATTCAAAATGGATAATACATGTAATCAAACATGATACTTTGAGCACCTCCATTTTTTTTGTATATGCATGTCAATAACTTGTTGCCTTCTCTCCCATAGCTTGTGCTTTTCCAGGTATCTCTGGCCCCGGAGCTTCATGTTTCTGATCTGCGGTTAGTGGTCTCAAAAACATGCCCAGTGTTTATTTTTTGTTTTCTATCTATGCTGTTCTTTTCTTTCTTTGCTCTCCCCTCATACCAAAAAGTCGAGGCAGATGGTCACCCACCTCCTAGTCTGGTTCTGGTTTCTTCCTTTCTTTCTGTTTGAAGGGAGTTTTTCCTTCCAACTCTTGCTTCTGCGGTGAATGTTGGGTTCCTCACGATGATATTTTAAGGTCTCAACCTCACTCAATTAAGTGACCTGAGATTATGTGGGTTTTTTTCACTCTATAAATAAAACAGAATTAAGTAAATGCTCAATTTCTCAGATAAATTGAAGTACTAAGTGTTCCCTCGGTGGCTGCGAAAGTTAATCCATTTCAAAACCCACTGGGTAATCTTAAAAAAAAAAAAAGGGATATTTTGGAGCTATGTGATTTTCCCATGACAACTAGAACAAATTTCTCTTAACACGTTTGCTGTGTCGACGCGGAGTTATTAAAGTCCCTTTAGTTCAACACCCTTTTTTTTTTTTTTTTTTTTTTTTCAACCTATTTAGTCAACTTAAAAATCTCCCGTTAATGAACACTAGATGGCAGCCAGTAAGATTGAGAACTCCATTTCATTGACTTTGTAAGTAGCATGGTGTGTGTTTACATCTGACAGGTGCTTTCTCCAGAGATTTAGTGGAGTGGAAGAGGCTGCTGATGTGCGTGAACAGTCATGCTCTTAGTGACAGCTTCCCTCATACGCAACAAAGCAGTCACAACACCAAAAAAAAAAAAAAAAAACTGAAGTGAAAGAAGAGAAGGCATCAGCAGCAAAAATGAGCTTTAGAATCACCTGCTGTGCTCAGTAGCTTCGGGAGCCCCTCTGAGAACGTCATTGCTCCTGCTCAGCAGAAAGAGTTTGAGAGGAGGAGGGAGAGAGGGTGATTGTGTATGTATCGGTTATGAGTTCAGGGGGTGCCTACTCAGCACTTCAACTATATGGGAAAATAAAAAAAACAAAACAGTTTTAAGTCTTAACGTTTCCACCAGAGAGGGAAGGAGTATTTCGATCATTTACTCAAGTAAAAATCACAATAGAATAACGTAAAAAATATTCCATTTTCAAGTTCTGCATTTAAAACCTCGCTATAGTAAAATATGGAAGTCTTCGTAGCACATTTCTCATCGCACAGATTGAGGCCTGAAGCAGTATATAGGATTATTATCATTTATACATTAATGTTTAAGCATCATTTTACTGTTGATTCTGACAACACAAACATAAACTCAGCTACTTTTATCTTGTCTGGGGTCTCAATATAAAAAAAACTCAGATCTTATAGAGACTGTTTATAACTGAAAAAAAGCAATGAAAAAAAAAATCTGTTTGTGAAATGATAAAAAAAGGAAATTAGATTGTAACTTTGATCACAGACTAAAATATCTTGATAAGAGCATTATTTTCTTTTCAGAGAAAAAAACGCATCATGTTTTTGATTCTGGCTGTGTTTTTGTGGGAACAATAATAGCAAAATAACTATAGTGGAGTAAAAAGTACATTATTGATATTTCTCTGAAATGATGTGGAGTGCGAAGTATAAAGCAGCAACAAATGGGACCACAAAGTACCACAGAAGTGTACTTAAGCCTTCTTTTTTTTTATTTGTCGATCTATATTGATTTTATTAACTATAAAAAAAAAATGCATTCCCTTTTCAAAGCCATCTTACGTGAGTAAAAAAAAAAAGATAAATCCCATAATTTACTAAATATAATTAATAATTAATAATTGTTGCAGCATTGCATGTTTGTTGTACCTGCCTCATATGTTTGATTTCAACTCATCTTCTAGGTGTATGACGGTCCACTGGAGTCCTGCAGTGCACCACCTGAAGAAGCTTTGATAAACGCTGCAGTGCAGATGCTTTTATGTAACTTGCCCGTAAATGAGCTAAAGAAGCTCAGCTGGACCCACAGGGCTCCCTTTACCCTCTCCTGGGAGACTCACCTTCATTATTAACACACACACACACTCCAACATACATACTGCACACACTTCAGTCAAGTGGTGTGAGCTTAACATCTTGTTTACATGAGTTAATGACCTCCATGTTAATTAATTTTCCATGCTGGATATTAATGATGCCGAGCTCGCTTTTAAATCTTCCTGTGTAAGTCAACGTGGGATGTTGATGGAGGGAAAGCAAGGATCCGGATGAAAGTGTGTGTGTGTGTGTGTGTGTGTGTGTGTGTGTGTGTGTGTGTGTGTGTGTGTGTGTGTGTGTGTGTGTGTGTGTGTGTGTGTGTGCATGACTTATCACACGGGGTGTCAACACCAGTGACAGCTGGGCTCGAGCTTCCTGCAAGAATATTCTGTTGAGACACTTATAGGCACTTCTGGAGCTTTCTCTCAGATTGTGTGTGTGTGTGTGTGTGTGTGTGTGTGTGTGTGTGTGTGTGTGTGTGTGTGTGTGTGTGTGTGTGTGTGTGTGTGTGTGTGTGTGTGTGTGTGCGTGAGTGTCCTAGCTCTGCAGGGGATATCTCCCTCTTGCAGGAATGTGTGTGCATTTGTATGAACCCATGCATGTGTATGTGCAGTAATGCAGACACACAGTTGTCATCAGCAGGGTGTCTTGAGGAGGGGGGGGGTTTGCTGGAAAAAGAACGGTAGATGAGAAAGAGGAGGGGGAGGCAGGAGGGGGGAGGGCTGGTGTGTTGCGGTTGTAATTTCACCCAGAGGCGACATTGTCACTCCATCACTGCCACTACCACCTTGAGCGCCGGGGGCCCGTGTGGGGTGTTGGTTTGGAGTCGACTTCCAGGCCTCCAGGGGGGGGGGCACTTGCAATCTGCTGTGTCTGTGCAGATGGGTCTTGATGCTGGAAGGTTGTTTTATTGAGTTGTCATGCAGCATTACTGTGACTGTAGTGTTATCCCCACTGTGTGTGTGTGTGTGTGTGTGTGTGTGTGTGTGTGTGTGTGTGTGTGTGTGTGTGTGTGTGTGTGTGTGTGTGTGTGTGTGTGTGTGTGTGTGTGTGTGTGTGTGTGTGTGTGTGTGTGTATGTGCGTGTAACTGCAGGCATGCCTGTTGCTTGTGCTTGAACTTGTCACGGAATATTTTGTGGCTAATGTCGTATTATGGAAACGCACCCTCGCATATGCTGAAACTGTCATCACACAAAAATGACCAAGCAGTGAGCTGTAATTCTTTTTGTTTGTGTATACAAGTGGCATTTAGCGCCACATCTCTCTTCAGTCATGGGTTATGAAGCCTTCCTTGTTCTCGCCCTCTGTGTGCGTGTTGTTGTTGTTGTGGCCCTATCTGTCCATCTCAGAGCCTGTTATATTTAGAGGCAAAGCACTATCAGAGCTTACAGCTGGCCGCCTCTGATTCAATTCTAACAGATCTACAGCGTTCAAAGCAATCTCCTCTCTTTTTGTCTCTCTCATTTTTCGGCCTATCTCCACCTCCCCCTTCTGCCTCTTCTCTCTCATCTCCCTGACCACCCAGTCTTTGCTTTTCACTTCACTCCTTGCATCTTTTCTCTCCTTTTATTTATTTTTTTTTTTTTTACATAATTTGCACATTTGTGGCCGTTCTCAGTTCTATAGCCTCCCTTTTTCTTTTGTGTTTGTAATCTCTCCATTTCCTCTTCGTCTCTTTCATACAGTTTTCATTTTCTCCTTGCATCTTTCACATTTTCTCACGTATTACTCTCCTCTTGTCTTTCCCTTGCAGCTTTGCCCCATTTTCGGTTCATTTCGAGGTGCTTTATTGCTGTTGTGCATCATGAAACTCTATCTCTCCCAGCCAGTTTTGTTTTTCCTCTCCGACACTCTAGTTCCCTTTCAATTTGCTCCACATCTTTATCTTCCACCATCAGGTACGCTCTCTCTCTCCAACCAGGCAGAGAAACGAGAGCTTCATCACTCTGAGCAAATGCATGTGGAAACAAACATCAAACAACGCAACTTCTAATTTAGGAAGAGACAAGCAATTAGCTGCTATTACATCCTTGAATCTGTGCGCAAAGGCAACCCTAATCTCATTAATCATGAACAATGGGGGCGGTAATAGAGAAGCATGTTTATGCAAATTCCCCCACACAGTAATCTCCTTAGTGTTTAATAGCCAAAACAGTGGTGGTGCCTGAGAAAACAATCCTCCCCCTTCTTCTTCTTCTTCTCCCCTCAACTATTATTTCCTCTGCCTCTCCTCTTCTTTCCTTCTCTCTGCTCCCAGTTTAGTTTGGTCATCCCATCTTGCACTGTTACAGGTAAGTGTGAAGCATAATATTTAGAGCCCATGGAGTAGTATTGATCCCAGTCCCTGCAGAATTGTTCAGTTTGATAGCAAATAACCCTGAGATCGTACGGGACATTGAGTTTTACATCCCACCTCCAGCTCACACTACCCTCCTCTAACTCCCCAGCTGCCTTCTCCTCCATCAATTCTCTCTATTTCTATTTCTTCTGTTTTTATGCCTTTCATTTGCATTTTTATTGTTCCATGGGTTGTCCCCCCCCCCCACATAGTGTCTGCTTTCATCTATTTCTTTATTTCACTTATTGCTGTTTTTACAGTATTTTGCATTCTAGCCATTGGTCTATTCGCCATACATGATTCAGGACTAAATATAGCCCAGAAAGACATTATAAGATTATCTTCCAGCATCCTCTTTCTCCTTAATTCTATCTCATCTGCTCCTCTTCTTTTTTTCTTCCCATCTTCTCCTCACTCTTTTAGTCTTGTCATCTCTCTTGAGATATGTGCCAGTTTCAGGTGACAATGATAGCACGATGTAGAGCCTGGTCAGGGTGAATCAGGGTCCTAAAAGGTAAAAAGCGTGTTATTCACAACAAGAGTAGTCAAATACAACTGGATCGATTGATTGGCAGGCTCACTGTCTGACTCGGGGTATCTTGATGAGTTCAGATTGGTGTCAAAGGAATCAATAAAGTAAAGGGTCTTGAGAAGATATATATATATATATATATATATATATATATATATATATATATACATACTTGTAGTAGTGGGAGGCAACTCGGCACATTCATTCAAGTATTATCCAGTATAATTCTGAGCCACCACTTCATTTAAAAAGAAAATATTGTACATTTTAATTGACTAGATAAACCTCAGCTTTACTTGTTACTTAGTAGAGATTGTACATACAAAACATCTAATCCGACAAAACTCACTGTTTAGGATTACATTTACGCTACCATTATATACTCTATCTAAAACTGGATAAATAATATTCTGCAGTGCCATTTTGTGAAATGTTGTAATTTTATTTTTTAAACTTCAAGCACATTTCATTACATCCTTTTTTTTTTTTTTTTTAATAATTTAAAGACATGTAAACTTTTACTAGATCTGAATTCAGTCCTTTTCTTGTCACATTATTTTTTACATTGTGGTATTACTGTTTTATAATCAATTAAAATCTATTTATTGCATTAATTACTGGTTATCACAATTCATTAAATGATATCAGTCATTTATTTTACCTATGCAAGAATCATATCCCAGTTCCCTGTTTTGTACCACCTTGGTCTATCTTCAATTCTTTTGAAGAAAAAAAAAAATATTTGCATAAAAAAATTATTATCTTTATTTTAGTTGTTCAGTGACAAAATAGTGACATATAATACTCAAATAAAAAACAAACACACAGCTTAAATAGCTACAAAATCATGAGTGAATGTCCAAAAATAAAATAAAACATAATCATGAAAGAAAATAGAGAAAAAGGAAAACGGATGTCACCAGAAGAAAACAAAGATCATCATTACTATTATCATCACTTTATTACTTTTGTCAAGTCTTTTAGCAAAACCAGTATTCTTATTGGACCGTTGTGTAAAGACATACAGACAAGGCATTTTTCTATTGATGACGATCACATTTACATTTGACGTTTGCAGAGAAACAGTCACAATTACATTTCATTTAGCTGACGCTTTTATCCAAAGCGACTTACAATAAGTGCATTCCCAACCATGAGGGTACAAAACCCAGAACAACAGGAATCAAGAAAATACAATTTCTTCAAGAAAGCCGAACTACAAAGTGCTATCAGTGAGTGCCATTTTAAGTGCTACTAAAGTTCTGCTGTTCGAGGTGAAGTCGGAAGAGGTGCGTTTTTAGTTTGCGGCGGAAGATGTGCAGAGTTAATAATAACTCTTAATAATAAGACCAGCAACTCATTTCATCAACTGATGAACACCAGCAGTTGGTCTTGTTGTGTTGGACGGGTTGTGGGAGGGGTTGAAGGAGGAGCGTGTACAGTATGCGTGCGTAAGTGTGTGTGTGTGTTTGCCTCCGGAGAGAAACGGAACGAGCTCGGCGTGTTTGCTCTGCATTGTGGGGAGCTGTCCATTGTCACTGGTGCTGAAAGTGGATTACTGCTTCCCCACTTAAAAGGAGGGGTGCATTTCATAAGCATGGTGGGGAAGAAAGGAGGAAGAAGAATAAGAGGAGAGGAAAACAAGAAGAGTTCATGAGATTGCTTCATTACTGCAAGCCCGCAGGCTGACTGCAGATTTAGAGGAAGTTTCTTGGAAACTTGGATCGTAAGAGCACCTCTAACAAGCTGTCACTACCTTACATGGACACTGAATTTATTTCTTTAACATGCCTTCTCGCTCTCTCTCTCTTTCTGTCTCTCTATCTCTCTCATCATCACTTTCTCTGCACGCACATCTCACTCTTGAGCAGTCACTAATTTGGACACATTCAGAGGTGGGATAGAGAAGGTGTGAGAGGAGTGGGAGAGGGAAAGCAGGGAAAACAGAGGGACATCACCGTTTCTGTTTTTTTCCCCCTCCAGCTTGGCAGGACGAAAGGCGACACAGGAAGAAGAGCGTGCTCCCCTCTGCTTCTTCTCTCACTGATGTTGGATTCACACACTGCACCAGGAGCAGTTGTACTGATTGCCACTTTAATGCGAGAGAAGTGCTACAGCTGCTGCTCCTGCTGGTGGTGGTGCTGACTTGGACCTGGAAACCCCTGTCCTGCTCTGGCCCCTCTCAGCCCGCTGTGTCCCGGGTCACTGCCAGGATGGCGGGGTGTGCCAAGCGCTGCAAGCAGGGACTTGTCAAGTTTGTCTTGTCCCTGCACAGGCTGGTCACCGGGAATCTCATCAAAGGTATGTAGGCGCTTCAATACGAGCTTGATTCATTCGGTATTGGTTTTTGGGCAAGTGCAAGAAAGTGTGTGTTTATGTGTCTTAAGCTGCAAGCGCAGGAAGTTGTCCCAAGTGGATGTTTCTGTGTGTCTTGAACAATAATAGCGTTGCAGGCAGGCTACAAATCAACATTTAAGTAGTCCACTTCATCTTTCATCTTCAAGTGCGTACAACTCTTTTGTTTCTTTTCCTCTGACTCTGCTCTTGTCTGCAGTTGACCTCGTTCTGTTCGTATGTTCTCCGGGGGGAGAAGTGAAGGAGACGGAGACGAAGGTAGTAAGCAGCTAACAGGGAGGAAAGACAAAGTTGATATAGAGCTGTGTGTGTGTGTGTGTGTGTGTGTGTGTGTGTGTGTGTGTGTGTGTGTGTGTGTGTGTGTGTGTGTGTGTGTGTGTGTGTGTGTGTGTAAGTGTGTGTGAGTGTGTGTGTGTGTAAGTGAGTATGTTCTCGTGATGAATGTGAGTAATAAAATGTGTGGCAGCGGGGTAGAGGAGCTGTACACACATGAGGCTGAGAGGAAGAGGGAGGGTTTTACTATTGTGATTCATTAGTTGTTGTTGTATTTGTGTGAATATACACATACGTGTTGTGGTGCCTGTATGTTGCTGCCTTTTCTGTGTGTGCAGTGGTACATTTGAAATTTTATTCTGGTGATTTTACTGTAGAAGCAGTAAAGGGAAATACACACAAAGCCATCTTTCAGAAACCATATGCAGCATGGCAGCTGCCTGGAGGCACACACACACACACACACACACACACACACACACACACACACACACACACACACACACACACACACACACACACACACACACACACACACACACACACACACACACACACACACACACACACACACACACACATATGCACACAGGCACGCTCAAACATACACACACTTACAGTACAATGCTCTTTTCATCCAACTGAAATTTTGTCTGGAGGGATAGGAAACATCAGAGAAGTTAGTTACACGCATACAGTAGATGCACAAAGACATAGTTACATGCACACACACTCTCACAAACATGTTTGCGGATGGCTCAAGCATTCGGCGTAGAATTGCCCTCAAGGTCTAACACACTCACAACGTCACGTAGGAGCTGCTGCTGAGGTTTAGTTGCGTAACAAATAACTCTTTACAAGATCAACTCGGACGTAGTCAAAGGAATAAAGTAGCAGTAAACACGAGCGTAGTCTCTCGATCACACATAAAAAAATAAAAAAAAGTAATAATATACGTACTGACTGAAAAGCATCCAAGAACATACACGCATACAAATGTATGTAAATAAAATACACACAGCACGAACACACAGCCATTCAAACACCTACACAGACAACAGGCCAATAAGCTGCATGACCAAGAGATGCAGTACCGCAAAATATCAGATGCTAACACACACACACGCACACGCACACGCACACACACACACACACACACACACACACACACACACATATGCACGTATGCACATGCACATGGCATGCACACATGTACACGCAGGTCTACATCTGGTCTTTTTTAGACCTCCAGTGGGAGCAAGAACTACATCTGATTAGACAGAGGTCATAAAAACCAAAGAAACACACGCACGCGCACACGCACACTCGCGCACACGCACACTCGCGCACACACACACACACACACACACACACACACACACACACACACACACACACACACACACACACACACACACACACACACACACCAGCTCCTTAAAGAGCCATTACAATTTTATAGTTTTATGGATTGTGTTTATAACCCATTCCTGGTCAGGGTGGGATATTGTTTTAATTGGATATGAGGAGAAGTTGCCCTGCACCTTTTTACAATTGATGAACACCAGTGGTGGAAACTCTGATTATATTTAGTCCTGCTGTTAAAAGTGAACATGTATTGATGAGCCTCTTTTTGCAGAAATTTTCTTTTTGCATGAGGTTTCACTGAGTGCTGTGGTCTATTACAGATCACTTTACCTACTGCATCAGAAACTGGATAGTTGTAAACTGCAGTTATGAAGCCATTTGCTGTAATTAGAACAAGTCTAATCTAATGTAGTTTCTTCTGCGTTCATGAATGGTGCCTAATGGTGTTGAATATTCTAAAATTTAGTTTTTCTGGAAATCAGTTTTCCAGATGACTGATAAAGGTCAGACGACAAAACTGTTTCATATCTAATGTGTCTATAAAAGCGGGGAGGGGCTTGAACGATGCACATTTAAAAGCGTGATTTAGCATTGCACTTCCAAAGTCGGTGGACTCCTGAGAGAGATTTTTAGCCCGACTTTTAGCAGATAGTCGTGCCCTCAAAATCCTGAATCCAACACTTCCCATGATACAGTGTGTCTCAATAAAAAAATGTTCCTGTCTGATAAACATCACATCAAAACTCCACGCTCAGACTGAGGAAGACTCCTGTACTTCTCACAAGTGGGGCATTCCCTTTAACCTTTTCTTCATCCTCCCCATCTCCTTTGAAATACAACCAGCACTGCAAGAAAACAACTGCTGCTTTTAAAGAGCAAAACACAATACACTTACTTGCAATATTAGAAATCAACTTTTCCTTCAGAATTCATGCGTAATCAATTTTAAGCAAGGACAATTTATCAATGCCTGGCAATTTTAAGATATTGATCTAATCATCCATCCGTGCAGCTATCTGTGCGTCCACTCACTGCACAGCCACTAAATCATGTTCCTCAGTGAGATGATGACATTGGGGGGAGGGAGGGGGGGGGGGTAAGTAGGGTCAGTACTTTCTGTAACCAAGAGGCCTGGCGGCATTTTCAACCCTCCACTGTAAATTACAGATGTATTTTCAGATGACCTTTAACTGTCAGCATTTTAGGAAAGTTTGAGAGCCACGGCAATACATTTTGGCGGTGGAAAAGTTTTGCCCATTCTCTCTGTAGCAACAGAATCTTTTCTATCAGTAGCAGCATGAATGCGAAAACACGGAGGGTTTCTGTACTCAGTGGACTGAAGGGAAATATGCAGGTATTCTCAAAGAATTTGGCTCTGTGAAGACGCTCAGAGCAGCAGTGACCTCTGCTGGTAGCTCTGAGAAAAAAACAAGTTAACTGGAAAAAAAAAATCCCTATGCTAAAAACGTATGATTGGTTGTCATCAAGCATCAACAAATCAGTGGCAGTGAATTTCACTACAAATTCAAAGATTCTTTTTCCTCTTTGAAATTGATAGCACAAATGTGGTGTTTTTTATTCTGTTAGAGAAAAACATAGAAAACCGAGACATAGATGTGAAAGTAAACAAAATATGAATCTGTTCTTTACATCTCAGTAGGAATTCCATGATACGCAGTCCAGCAAAGACCACACTAACTTAAAAATTCTCTGTTTTACGATAACATTTTCAGCCTAAATCAGGCTGGAGCTGCTCAGAAAACCGAGTCAGTTTCTTACAAACTAAATTATGCTTTAAGATAAAATCTCAAAGTCAGACTTGATAGATCTTAAAGGACATAAATAATATATGAGGTTGAAGACAAATTAAATCATTGAAAGTATCCAAAAGTACTTTAAAGTAAGGTACTGCTCATTAAATGTTTTGAGAGGAAACTGTAATTTCTGTGTGTGTACACTACTTATGTTGTGGGGACATAAATCATTTTACAGTCACGCTGCCGAGACTCGCATCGGTTTTGGGAATAAAAATCAAATCCTTATAAAAACAAATCATTAAATTTAAGGTTTAAGGTTTGGGTAAGTTTAGGTTAGTCTCTAGGAAAAAAAAAAAAAGGTAAGGTAAGTTTCCATGTTAAAACTCCTGAAACAACTTCACCAGGCTCAGTCTGCTTCCATCATTTGTTGCCTTATTGTAGCCAGAACCTATTATCCTTCATGTTTCCTGTCACTGTCAAATATTTATGAATTATTAAAGCCAAAAGACTCAGTAAATAAACTTTAAAAACAATCATGCCAGGTGAATTTGTCTACTTCACATAAATCACAGGCTGGAGGTTCAAGGCCTCTCTAAACTCTGCTCTCTTCTTTTAGCTGCAGGCTGATCAGACCAAAGCCCTTTCATCACTTTGGTTTTCATTGTGGTTCATCTGTAACTGTCTGTCACTTTCTGCGCTGCCTTTGCCCTAAACCTCCCTTCAGCTTCCTGTCATCTCTGAAAACCCTGTAAATATCATGTCAAACAGTACCAGGCTGTAAGCAGCCTGCATGATTTCACTTATCCTTTCCACCCAGCCTGCCCTCTGGTGCGTCCCGCTGGCATACAAAACCGACCTGCCTGGGTGTAGGAATGTGCGCTCTGCGGTGGTCTGGGCACGTGTGATGGCACCTGATGGCAGCCACCAGTAAACAAAAGATTGGTTGGCTGAAAATCTCCAAGAAAAAAACACGGAAAGAAACCCTGCTGAACCATCCTTTCTATTCTACAGCCAGAGTAAGGACTCCTGCTGCTACTTGCATCTCACATTAGTTTGAGTACAGCTCATGACCATCGTTTGTCCTTTTTTTCAATGAAGCAAAAGTGACTCAAAAAAATGAATCCTGATTTTTGTAGATATACTCAAAATTTTCTACATTTGCCTTTGGATGCTTTTTTTTTTTTTTTTGCAAAGAAGAGAAAAAAAAAAACTTTCAGAGAAAACTCCTGTGATTCTAATTCCTGTCAGCCTCCAAAGCATGCTTCTGTTGGGAATAGGAGGAACATCCAATGTTACTTATCCTTCTCCTCCTTGCTTTCCGTTTTCAGCCTCAACTGGAACAACTCATTTCCAAAACAGAGGAAAAAGCAAGCTGTCATCCTCTGATGACAATTTAAAGTGCTGTCCTAAATTGTGCAGTCTCCACTGGAAATGGCTCACATCATCCGGTCATTTACAACTGCAATTGTCTTCTAAAGATTTATGCATGACCTTATTTTGCGCGAGTCGTGCTGATCTATTTGAATCTTTTCTTCTGATTTATGTTTCCCATTCTGCACAACAGAGGGCGTCAGGCCACTCTTCCCTTTTTTTCCCCTTTTTTTTTTTTTCTCAGGATCCCTGTAACCACACATTCCCATATTGTCAGAGCAGATTACAGCCGACGCGAACCAAATGACGCTTTAAATATTCAGTGTTTCAAAGAGCTCGCAGATGAAGCAGCTCGTCGTCTGATGCTTGATGAATGACGGACAGCGTGGTGGATTTTCCAACTGAGGGTTCGCTGGCATCACTCAGATCTGTGGTGTTCCTCATAAGCGCTGAATGAAATATTCAGCAGGTCCTTTGTTTCCATCAAATATTTGCTTCAGTTCCTCCTCTGCTTTGAGTCAAGAGGGGGTGGGGGGGGGGGGGGGGACTTGGCTGGATGTTTATATTCAGAGAAGACACGGTTGGAAAGTAGGATAGATGACAAAATGGGAACAGAGCAGAAAAGAAAGAAAAACGAGAGCACGGTCGAGTGTGTGTACACGGTTACAGTCTTTGCACATGTTTGTGGACACGTGCTTTGATAGTGGAAGTGCGTGTTATTTTCCCAGTGTGCGCGCTCTGCAACTGTGGGTGCTGCGTAGCTTCAATAGCGCGGTCATATCACCTTTTACATGCTACGGTGGACACAGGGATACAAAATGTAATGAATCATAATTCATATGGAAAAGGCTCTCCGAGGAGGAGACGCCATTCTCCCCCGAAGACTGTAATCAATCCCCAAGCTGAATATAATTAACACTTCCATCACTTTTAACTGCTGAGGTAGGAGGAGAAGGGAGAGAGCGGGTGAGTCAATAGAGGTGTTTGTATTCAGTTCACACAAGCCACTCGGGTGCTGACAAGGCAAAGAAATGAGACTCAGTTTAGCTGCATTTTCATTTGCACTTTTACAGAAGGAAACACTCCAGTGTGGGTCATGTGCAAACTATCTGTGTCCAGGAATAGTAGCTTGTGGTGGGTGACAGGGCTTCGCGTACATTGGCACCCACAGGCAAGGTGATGCTGTCTGTAAAACATTTATGGCAAATGAGACGGTAAACATTTCAACCAATATGAAGAATGAATGGATAAACAGATTTGTGTTGGTGTGTTTCTCACTGTTTTATGTCCTGTGCGAGTCCACCTCCAGCTAACCGGAGTTTAAAGAGCTCTGTGAAATGTGTCATCTGTGTGTCTACTGGAGAGGGGGTTAGATTGTGGCCGCAAAGTGCTGTTTTTCACATCTTGACAGCCGACATAAAGTTAGTGGGCGGCGTGCAGCGGTAAATCTCTTAGTGATTCAGTGTGGGACAGAAAAACAGCAGCCGTGGCCTTGAGGAGAGAAGACTGTTGTCATGGAGAGAAACTCAAGATTGCACAGATTCACCAAGACAGGCCCTTGCTCTTTTAGATAGTACAATACTGTTAACGCTGTCAGTCTGTCAGACAGAAAAGTAACCAGGCATCTTATTTTGACTCTTGTTTTAGCGCAGACCGCAAATTCTTTTTTGAAAATGCTGATTTTCCTCACTCTGTGTCTCTACACACAGAGCTTTGGTTCCATTTTTGACATATATTCTCATTAAATTTCTGCCTGCACCCGAGTATGTTTAAATGTTAAGCTCAAGTTAGAAGTTAGATTTACAGGTACATAAACCCACCTGGTCCTAATCTTTATTAAAACTTAGTGTTTCATCCAGCTAAAAACATGTCATACATAGACTTTGTGTGGTGGTTAGTATGCCAATAATGATTATAATTATATGCCTGTAATAGCTCAAGTACCACCACAACACCTTTAAATGTTGACTTGATTGTGCTTTGTAGTTAATTACACTCATTTTACAAGTCATGTTCCTAGTTTGTCTACAGGTTCACATGAAATACTAGCAAGTTGTTCATAAAATAGAAGAATTGTAATGAGCAGAAGTAACTAACAAGATGATTTGTGTTCCTTGTCACCAAAGTTAATCGTTTAATTTTATAAATGGCCATTGTCGCTATAAATATTGTTGCGTTATCTCCCTTCCTTATACAGAGGATAGTCTGGTGTATCCTATGTCTCCAACCGCATACTTATGTAAGCTACTTAAACTTACAGTACATATGAGTGCCCACAGGACCTTCTTAAATCACAAACTGTATGGCACACAGTACACATCTTACCCTTAGCAGTAACCATTATGGGTATGTAATGGAAAGTTATGGACTACCAACCTATTTGTAGGTGGTGCATTCAAATGTTATGGCTATGCAGAGCAACCACTATTGGGTGAGAAAAACCGCATCACTGAATGTGCGCCGCTTGTTATTTTTCCCGGGAATGTTGCCACAGACACCCATAATAGGCTACGCCCACCTCTGTTAAAGTGTAGCACAGCAGCTTTCTTGGGCTTTTCAGTGGGACCTGTGAGATCAGACACGGTCAGACATGAGGAGTCATGTTTCTGCCCAGTGTAAATCCAATATTTCACTCTCTTTTAACTGGGTTTTTGGTCGACACCAAAGGGAAATATCCGCCTCCTTAGCTGCTACATATTCCACTTGTTTACCATGTAGCATTTGTGGAATATAACTGAGTGCACTTAATTATGAACTTTCTTAAGTTCAATTTTGAGTTTGTACTTTACTTGCATCTTTTATTTTACTCCACTGCACTTTAGAGGGGAAATATTGCCCTTCTTACCCCACTGCATTTTAGCTTTATTAGAAAATAAACAGATAAATTAAGATATTTGAGTACAAAACATTTGAACTACTTATAAAATATGATGCTTTGTTATTAATCTTGTGTATATACAAGTAGAAAGACAGTTCGTTGATATATTTATTAATTGATTGAAAAAACATTAAAACAAACTGTTTTGATAATCATATCCTTTAACCTACAACATACTAAGATTTTATAATTCTGCCTTTGTTGCCTTTCCTTTCAATAATTTTAGTAGTTTTAATTGAATGTTAATAATTTGGAGGTTTGGACGATTGATTTCATAAAACAAGTATATGTGATAGTTTATCTTTGGGGATCGAATATGTGTGATGACACTTATAACTACAATCAAACAATCAATTAACTCATTGAGAAAATAATCAGCAGATTGTTTATGAAAAAATTATCATTAGTTGCAGCCCTATACAGAATTGTTGAAAAATAGCCTCAAATGATCCAACTTCAACACTAAATACTTAATACTCACTTGACACTCATATCATTCAAAACTTTTACTTTTAATATTTTAGGTACATTTTCATGGTCATACTTGCATTTTCTGAGCTGAAACTAATGATTTATTTCTGCCTTCAGCACAATACATGGGTTAAGTGAGTGAATATCAAAACTGTTTTAAAATATTTTCTTTGATTGACTAACTAATGAATCAGCTAATCATTTCAGCTGTATACCAAAGAAATAGTTCAGCTGAATATGTTTAATTTGAATTATAACATTAATCCAAGTGAAATTCTTTTCACTTCCATTCTCCTGTTTTGTAGCAGAAACGTTAGAGATGGACATATAAAATATTTAAAATAATAATAAAGTAATTTTTTTTAATTGTTTTTTTTTTTAAATTTGGGTGAAATGATCCTTTAAGCGTCGATGCTGTGACGTACTTGAGGCAACCGATAGACTCTAGAGGCAAAATGACTCTGGCAGTGTTTGCTCACCTGGTGCACATCGATTGAAGTCGAGCCTGGTTGCACAGCTCGGTTTGTAGTCTGTGTTGGAGCTTCTGACACGTGTTTGGCTTTGTCAGAGGGAAAGCGACGTGTCATTGACTCTTTGCAGCAGGAATTGGCTGATCTCAGTGGTATTCCACCTCATTCCCATGTCTGACAAGATCGTTGAGGTCGTCTCCTTCGCTCCTCACCTCAGTAAATCAATCTGTTTGTTCCGATGACTCAGGCGTCACCCAGCCTGTTAGTGGCTACGTGCAGTTTTCACTCCTCTCTTCGTACTCTGAGGTCTCTGCTCACTTACTATCTCATTTCATTCACTTGCGCTCTCTTTCCTTCCCTCCATTCTTCTCTGCTCTCGTCGTCTCCTCTCCTCTCCTTTGTGCGGTCACCACGAGAGTTTCCATCCAGCCTTCGTCTAATAAGACCAGACAGCGACTGACCTGCCAATTTATTATTCACTGCCTGTTCACCACCGTCTTTGCTTGTCAACACCTTCTCTGTCTGCTGTCAAATGCTCTCTACCTTTAAACTCTCGAGTCTAACTTAATGTTTTCTTTTACCCCTTTCCCCTCCATTCATTCATCCGGGCTGCCATCTCAATCCTGTAAAAGGTCTGTTGTGTAATGGTTAATAAATGAGGGGAAAGAGGTTGGCTGGCACTCAGAATGGTCCACAGCACCCTGGACAGGAATGAGCAGCAGCACGGACGATGTCAGGCTTAATGTTTTGGAAGAGATTGGTGCTCAGCCTAATGTGATGAACCTGTTGCTGTTAGTGTTATTGCACTCCAAGTCTACAGGGCTGTTTTAATTTCCTTGCTTGAACCACAGAGAGGTTAACGCCTCAATTACTTTGTGTGTTCATTATGAATTCAATTCCTAAAAAATTATACAGCCGATAATTTAGTTGCTATGTGACAAAATATCAGCAGCTGAACGCAAAAATAATATTTCAAACAATAATAGCATCAATTGTTTGAAAAAGTGGCTTCAGAACAAAATTATTTTACATTTGAGGGTGGAAGCCCTTTTTCCTTTGTGGGAATTATGGGTGACACAAACAGATCAGGGTGGTTGGATGGGTTAAGAAAAGTTGAAGCCGAGTAGCCCAGCCGACCCACTTGTGGCAAAATTTTGTTTCTTCTGATTGCGACGTAATGTTGAATGACTAAATGCCTTTTCTGGGCCCGTATAGACCTACCATTGGTTGTTATGCTGCTCGAGGGTTAGGGATCTTGCCTGGGGGTAAAGTGCTTCACCGGACCTAACAGCAAGTAGGGAGTGTAAAGTGGATATGGTGCTATTGACTGGTCCAACCTGTCAATAGTGGTCCATTAGCCTGACTAAAGTTACAGATTTTTCTTGGGTTGATAATTGTTGGAAACATTTGGGATAATATAAGTTCATTCGAGTATTGCTGCCACGCCAGAAAAAGAAAAATCAGATTACAATAAATTGACCTTGTTAAAACAGTATTCTATTTATCTTGATATAATGTGAACATTTTAAGTTAAAACGTGACAAGTTGATCTCAGGCAGAGGTGACATGTCCCTCCGGTTGATCAAGAAGAGATGACGTTACCTCCAGAGTGTCAGACTCTTTCTTCCTTCTGTTCAGCCTCATGCATTTTTAAAATCCTTATTAGTGAAGGCTACATATACTTATCACAATATCATATAACAGTAAACTCATGTAAATGAGTCATATTCCTGTTTATCAGTGCTGTTCAACGTCTCAATCATCATGGCTTTCACATCATAACAATCTAAGTTATATTATTGTTATAACAAGAAAAGTTTCTCATTGTAATGTGTTCAGTTTGTATGTTGTAAAAATGTAAAAAATATGTTGTTTGTATGTGAAAATATCTGGCTATAGTGTAAAATATATCTTGTCATAACAATAACATGTTCACATTATAAAGCGATACTGAACTGTTTTTATTTTTCTGGTGTGGCAGCAGTAGGCTCCCATATATAAATACAGAGTTCAATAAAACATGTAAGATGCGGTTGGTCTAGTGGTTTCTGGACATTTTAGTGGGGAAAACTTCCATATTATCTCTTTAACAGATTTTTTTGTTTTGTTTTCTAGTTTAAAAAAAAAAAAAAAAAAAAAAATCGAACCATGAGATTGATTTAGAAAAGTATATTAAGTATTTCAGGCCTTTCATCTGTATAGGCTTTAAAGTAGAGATTGACC